>NW_011352754.1:0-37896 GCF_000735185.1 Notothenia coriiceps
ATTGAATAATGTGGTTGATCGTACAGATATTAATTTCATTTTCCATAAAAAGGAAGGACATTATTTTTTGTTTTATCTATCACTTTTACTGCTCCTTATATTAGAAATACAAGTTTTTTAAAGTTTAATATAGCCTATTTGAACTCTTAAGTGCAAACAAACTATTATTTACTTCATCGTAGCGTTTTTTTCTGACTTTTGACCTGTTTCCGCTCAAAATCTGTGAAAAAAGCCAGCATTCAATGCCATTGGAGTACATGTGTAAACAGTCATTAAAAGCGTCTCTGCTGCTCTGCTGGATGTTTTGTTGACAGCTGTCTTGCCCCTTCCCATCCCTGCAGTCAGAGGCCGGTCTTTTTGTTCTGCATTGAGGTACCTGTGCAGCTGTCAGGGTCGCGGCTGTTTAGGCAATTAAGAATGTAAGACGTAGGGGGTGAGTGAATGACTAGGAACATCAATCTGGCTGGACATTGTGCTCTCACATTACCACCCTGCTGTTTTGGTATTTATGCCCACTGTTTACACCGAGCACACAGAGGGGGTCCTCCCAATCAATGCCATTATCTTTGCTAATACTGAAGCAGCTCGAGCAGACTCTTCCCCCTTAATGACCAGCATTAAGGTGTGCTGCATCACAGGTACAACATGTATCTACTGCATCTTGTGTTGCGTTATATAACAGTTCTACATTTATCCTTCTTCTCCAGGATCTACAGAATCTCAACCACCTTCCCTCGTGTTCAGCACCATTTCACCCCACCTTCCCCCAACCTTTACCGCCCTGTGCCTGTCCCTGGACAGGTTTCAGCATATAAATTTGAAAATGATTTGTCCTGCCCTCTTAATAATAGATGAGAGAGCAGAGTCAGGGTCCCTTCAATAAACTCCATCCGTGCTTTAATTAGTGAACAAAAAACGCCAGGCCTGTTGAGGACTCTGGCTTTGGCTCTGTGTTAGTAATTAAAACTGAAACCACCAAAAGGAGAGGAGAGGAGAAGGCTCTATTTTTAACGGGCAGGCTGTTTGGTGCCGAGTGCCCGTATAAGGTTCTGCAATAAAGAGTGATAATGAAGGTGTGAGACCTCTGGGGGCTGACTGGGCGCTCGCTACAATGGCTGCTCTCACACCAGACTGAAATACAGGGAGCAATTAGAGGAGGCAGTGCATAGACTGGCCACCAGAGATTAGTTAACACCTCAGGAGCTCCGCTTCAGGACAGGCACATGCTTGTTTTCTTTCTCTCCCTTTTGCTTTCAAGATAACGCACTAAGGCCTTAATGATGAGATTTATTTTATTCAATTGTCATCTCAGACAGATAACGTTTCAAGCGGTCTTGTTGCAGGTTGTGTCGGTAGAGGAAAGGTCAACGATCTTTTTTCAAGATTTTCAGTTTTCCTTTTAAATTTATTCACACACATATAAAATCTCTGACTGTCACAAGCTTTCCTCTTCACATATGGGTTTTAAACACTATGACAAGCGCTGCCTGCCCGAGTTGGAGGAGACCTTAAGCCCAAGAACCAATCAAGAGGACATTGTTAATGGAGGCCACATTTAAGCCGTTAAGCCAGTATATGCATAATGTTATTTAATTGGAGTCATAAAAAGCCAATTAACCCCCCTCCCCCCCTTTCTCTTTCCCACTCTCTCATTCTGTCTTCTTTTCTCTGTCAATTCACTGTGAATCTGTGTGACAGAAAAAAAGTATGTCATTTGTTTTGTTAAATGAAACAATGGAAATTACACTACTATTTTTAAGTATTTCTAAGATAATCCGAGATCTAAAACCAATCCTGCAACATATCGATGCGTATCATTTATTTTCTATAAATAGGGAAAATAAAGAATGGGGTTAGGTCCTATTGAAATATTTGTAAAAGAAAAAGCACAATGCTGAGGGACTTCCGTGTGATCACTCTTTTCTGCCTTCTCATTCACTGGATATACGGATTTTGACAATATATTTGCTCCCAGGAAAATAGCAACAGTGGGCCGCAACATTGGATCTGTCAGGCTCAGGCCATTTAAATTTCAATGGCAGTAAAGTGGGGGGAAGCAGACACTGTTAAATATGATGCTTGAATGAAAATCTAAACCCTCCAATACCTCTAAGCAATGTAACTCAATGAGATGAATTAACTGTAAATGCCTCATTCTCTGTGTGAGTGTCTTCCAATTTAAAATCTCATTATTCATATAAGATCCTGAACAAGGTGACTCTTAGGATAGATCGAATAAGTGAAGATAATCTTACCGGACAGTTTTATGCAAATAGGAAATGTATTGAATCAACTATGAGGAGAATGGGGAATCAAATAAGCTAATAAAGTAGAGTTAGGATGAAAAACACCATGAATAATGTTTCCTTCCTATCTCAGCTCAGCGCTTATGCCACTGTGAAGTTACAAAGTGTATTAATTCAACGAATGCTGTCATTTAAAGTGCTTTCTCTTTAGTATTTTAGGGAAAAATATTACCGGTTCACTTCAATAAGCCTTTTCAATGTCGCTAAATCATAGAAATGCTTAATCTCTGTTGCCATAATCTTTAAATCACTACAATATCCTCATATTTATTCCCAAATTACCGGCAATGAATTTTCTCTTTGAATATAAGTATAATTTATACCTTGACTGCAGGTAATAATAGCTCATTTTATTGCTCTGCAGCAGTTAGTTAGGTATTTCCAGGAAGAATTGAGACAGAGTAACCACTAATAGCTGTTTGCTGGAGAGGTCCATCAGACAAGGATTGATTACAAGCCATCCCATTCAGCGCAGGTCTGCACGAGTTCATCCATAATTCATAGTATAAATAATGTAACATTCATTACACAGAAATATGAACTTTTGTTATGGTTTGTGTTGCAGACACTCTGCTTATAAAGCTAACATACTCAGTGCTTTAATTTGTTCCTCACCCCAAGGGTGAACGCAAATGACAAATGCAATGATATAATTATATAATAGCCCCACAGACAAAGCTTGTAGATAAAGGAACTCTGACAAGGCCATGCATGCTATTAAGAGGGGGATGCATTGTATTTATTAACCTGCAGGATTAACCTTGTCCAGTAACTATACGTTATAAGTCAGATTTGTTTATTTATTTACATTTGGTCACACACATAATCTAAAAGAATTGCTCCGTGTTATTAGGACAGCAGTTGTAGCTCTGACTTCTGTACGACTTTAATGGCTCGCTCAATATTGGCATTGGAAGATTCGTACTACACTCACGTTGAAAGCTAAAGCAATTTACCACTCAAGAAATTCTCAAAAGACAGTTTTTTTCTAGTGGATTTGCAAGATTTACAGCAAAGACAGCTGTGTGTCAATGGTTCTGAGGCTACTGTAGGCCCAGCCATCACTCCACATTAGGACTCCTTTGAACATAAGTATATTTCACTCTGAGTTGTGACATGCCGTGTGAATGTGTGGATGTGAAATTATACACAACAGTGGTTAGAGGAAGATAAGGATGGAGGAGGAAGCAGGGAATTATAAAGGAGATCACAAAAAGAAATATGTGTAATGTATTTTATTGGCTTGAACTAATTTCCTAGACAAAAATGCACATGCTTTTCTCTGCTTTTACTAATACCAGCACTTTGTCTGATAAATATTTTCTCTCCAACATGGTACATTGTTCCACAGCCCACCATACTTATTCAGCAGCCACTCATGCTCAAAGCAATGTGACAAAGTTGGGGAGTAGGAATGTGAGGAGAAACACTGTAAATCAGTGTGCAGGGGAGAACACGGGACAAAAAAAAGATATTACAGATTTAGCAGGGCTGTAAATATGTCAAAAATAAAGGGGAAACCTGTGGTGAGAACAAGGCATCTCTTCTTCCTCTTCCCTCATCTGTCTCCACAACACTGACCAGGTCCAACAGATCAAAGCATCTCTCACAGCTTCATCATCTGCAAATCCCTCCACATTATAGCCCAACACGAGTCATCACTCCCTACTGAATATGTACCACAAAGCTTCCATGGCATAAATCTGTCACAATGCTTAGCATGATTAGTACAATTAATTCACAGGAATTGTCATGAATTTGCTCATCACACAGCATTCTTTAAACTAAAAACCTGTGCAGTTTGAATGGAGCGTATTCTTCTGCACATCCTGACTGACCATCCTGCTTGATTTGATGGGTTATTAAACACTTCTGTCAATAAAAAGCGTGGAGAATGCTAATTTCAGAACCCTCCATCGATAAATGACCATGAAACTGGTGCAAATTAACCTCCAAATGTCATGGGAGAAGACGGTGCCACAGTCATTACTGTATCTATAGCCGGGCGACAGACTACACTGAACATACACTGTATACAACACCATATTTATTTGTATATTATAAAGTATCTCTGCAGGTATTTTCTATAAATGCATCACACGTTTATGACAGTATCTGATTTTAAAGCAAGGAATATTGAATATCTCAAGAACTGTTCACCATATCTTTTGCAGGTGTATTGTTGGGAACCCAAGGGAATGCACCGTCAAATTTGGTTCAATATTAATAAGCAAACAGTGCTTGAGCTGCAAGCTGAGCAGCGGGCCATTACAATGACTGCAGTCAAAAATTGAACTGTAACGAACAGGCAAATGCTCCAATAGGCCATATCCTGAACGAGCACTGCAATAATGTTTTAAAATAGCAATACAAAAGTCATAGTATATTGTTAAAATGTATTTTCAAAAAGAATAGTAAGTATGTCATAAAATGTTTTGATAAAAAAGTCCAAGTATTGTTATTGTTTAAGTAATAAAAAAAAGCATAACAAAATTATTTTTAGGATAAAACTCATGAAACTAAAGGGAATAGAACAGTATGTCTCATGTTATAATAAAGTTGAGGTCTATTTTTGTCATAAAAAAAGTAATTTCCTTCCTCTCATTGGCCATTACAGCACTGACAAACATGACAATCCATAGCTTGAAGTCAACAAGCGACAAGCAGTTCACCAGAATGCTGAAAGTAGCATTATGGAACAGGCTCTGTAATCACTATCAAAATACAGCAAAGGCTTTGGTGAGAAAAGTGAAATGCCATCTACTACTGCTGGTACAGACCCTCCTGCTGCAACCTATACAAATCACTTTGGCGTTAGTGGGCATTTGAAGTAAAAGTGATGTTGCAACTGGAAGTGGGTCACAGGTTAAAGAATATGTCTGGTGATAATTTAGATTTTTCTTATTGTCCTAAAATCACATAAAAAGACCAAAACAATCTGTGAACTGATCTTGGGGACATAAGTCATACAGCCTTATAAAACTAATTTCTCTGTGCCATTGACCTCCATTGTTGTCCAAACACTGTTAAGAGAGGTTTAATTTCAATGATCTAAACAGGGATTGTAGCTTCTTTCGACTTAATCTCACATGCAGACCTGCAGCTGAAAATAATTAGCAATTTATGAGCCATTTTGCATTTTTTGTAAACCACAATGTCCAGCTTTGCTGAGCGTTTAGCAGGATTTATTATTTTAGTTTGAATATAAATGTATGATGTTACTAGTAGGAGTAATGAGGTGTAATTTGACTGCAATTATTTTTGGCATTTAACATGGGTTAACTAAAACATGAATGTATTTACGGACAGTCTTGACCAGCGTTGACCAGAAATAGATTTGACTTTTTAAAATGTAATTTTTGCTACCACATGAAGTTGTTTGAAATGTGTTAATCATTTACTTGCCAAAGTTTGTAAAAATCTGTTAACAAAGACATGAATAAGTAGAGGTCTATTTCGAAGTCTAATGTATTATGAAACCACACAGGAGGGTAGGATTTCTTTTTTTATTTTGCATTTTTCATGTTCAGTAATACAGAATTATTAATTCATAGGCTCTTAAGTTGTGCTTTTAATATTGCTTTTTATTCATGAAAAATAGATTTTGCTTCCAGGCAGAATTATGTATGCTTTCAGAGAATATTCAGTAAAATAAAATCCATTAACGCCCAAAAAAAAGTGAGTGAGATGCAAAAACGGTGGTTTTAATGTAACAAATCATTTGCCATTAACCTCACCTGTTATTTTATGGTAAGTAGGGTCTTTGTTATTCTAATAATAACTTCTAACAGAAACCAATCATGTTAGGATCACACCGCAATATAAAAAAAACAGCGACACTGTGACCCCTTATCCATTACACATACTACTTTTTTGACATGCCGCTCTACAATGGGGCTTTTACATTTCGCATTTGTGATGTTTCAGCTGTTCCAGGTGCCGGGCCTGACCACACAACTGTGATGACAGCAAGGTAACAGCCCCTAATGTATGATCCTGGTCTGTCACGTCAGGTCAGTCCCACAGCTCATTCAACTGCCGATGATATGCTAAGTCCTACAACACAGGTGACAAAGAGGAACATACAACCGTGTAAGTCCTGTAAGCGTTGCAATTCTCTGCCGCTGCTGTCCTTTTCACTGCCAATGTGAACAGAAATGTCAACAGCGAGCGTCCGTCAGCATCTTGTGTCAGATAATCACAGGAAGTGGGGCTTGTTCTGGCTGAGTTCATAATGCTCACCTTAATCCGTCACTGGGCATCAAGTAGGGCAGTAATATTCTGTGATATGCAGATATACTGTTTCCCCATAATACGATTATCAGTTAGAACTTACTCCACAACAACAAACATGACTTCAAGAGCGATCATGAAAGGCTCACATATACTTAGTGAGCTCATGCTTCAGATATGCTATATACTGTTGAGCTGAAACCCACATAAAAAAACAGTTGTTTATTATGCCTTGACATTTTAAAAACATCCAAGTGTATCTTTTTTAATGTTAACGCCCGCGATTCAAGAATATATGAATTGATCGAATGCGGTTTCTCTATGATGTGCTCTTTAAAGTCATATCCAAGTAACAATGTATTTGCAGAGCAGACGAGAGTCTGCAGCAATATTACTTTTTCTTTGCATAAAACGCTCATAAGAAATAATTCAATAGATTCAAAGTTTGTTTTTCAAGTGCATGCCGTATTGGATGCTGAACTTCTTCTTTTTTTCTTGGTTGTATTGGTGTTTTGGTTTTAATTCCGTCACTCATTTCTGAAGCTTGTTAAGATTTGAGAGAAAGGGATGATCAGGAGTATGAGAACGCTGAAATGACTTCCAACCCTTTGTTAACGGTCATGCAGGATCTATAATGCTGGTGGTTTATAACGGCTATTTTGGTGCCATCCAAAGAGATGCGGAATTAAGCGTTTTCCTGCGTTACAACTGAAGAGCTCAGTTACCAGGCAAATAACACAATTAAGTATTAGGAAAAATGCCAGTATGAACCATAAAAAACCCCAAATGCAAAGGAAAAGGAATAAATAAAAAAGGGGCCCTATTCTGCTCATTTTCAGGTTCATATTTGTATTTAGTGTTTCTACTGTGACATGTCTCCATGCTCTAATGTTCAAAAAGGTCTTTATTTTTTTCATACTGCCTGTGCTGCAGCACCTCTTTTCACCCTCTGTCTGAAACCAGAGTCAATAATAGGAGCGAGAGTGTTACATAGTGATGTCACTATGTGGCGGATGTAAACAAAGGGGTCCAGTGGAGGCGTTTCAGGCAGACCACAACCTATGTAACACACTACAGGAAAGGGAAAACCCTGAAAGCATAATAGGGCCTCCAGAAGAAAAAATTATAAAGAACCTCAAATGCCAGAAAGCATAATTTTGTCAATTTACATTGACTTACATGCATTTCCTGGAGTCTTATCCTAACCTTAACCATAACCAACACATGCCTAACCCTAACCCTAACCTTAACCTTACCCTTACCCTGACCCTAATCCTAAACCTAACCAAGTCTTCACCCTGAAATTAATGATTCCCCTCATGGGGACCTCCAATTTGTCCCCATAAGGGAAGCCAGTCCCCACACGTGACTGTGTAAACAGATTTAGGTCCCCACAAGTATAGTAATGCTAGGCCACACACACACACACACACACACACACACACACACACACACACACACACACACACACACACACACACACACACACACACACACACACACACACAGGCTGATACTGCATAAATCACCCTTGTTAACATTTTAAACCTACAGAATCATAAAAGGTGATGCCGGGGAATTTTGGACTTTCATTCCCCTTAAATCACACACTCTTGATTTGCAATTCCAAATCTAGAACATAAATAGGGCTTCACGGCAACAGCGTGAATCCAACTTAAAAAACCTTGAATAGATTTTGAATTTTTAAAAGCGAGATCAAATGAAAATCACACAAAGGCACTAGCAAGTGGAATTGAAAGTGTGATACAGATGAGGGGGGTGTTGGGGGGTACGGATGAAAACAGGATTAGACTCCACAGGCCTGGTTCCCACAGATTGCCTGAAATGGGGAACAGATTTAAACCAGGTACTGTGTGTTGACAGGTTTGGTGGTTTTTTGAACAGGCATTTCCCTTTCCTTTTTTTCAGCATGTCTTACACATTTAACTAGACCCATGTCAAAACCTGTTTACATGTCATGAAAGGAAGCGGAACATGTTCAAATCGGGTAAGCCATTGAGGGAGAAACTTGGATGATTTGACAGTTTGAGTCGCTTTAATGTTGCCCACTTTGAGCAGGCTGAAACAAATGATATGCATGTCAATGGCTTCCCTGTTACATTGATATTAAACGATGTTGTAATTGACGTTGATTAAAATAATGCTACTTCCATGTTGAGTAAATTCTGCTCTTGTGTACGAGTGCACACAGTTTACACATTTAGTTTAGAGGCCATGTTGTTGTACCTCCACAAATCAAATACAGGCTGCATGCTTAAGCGTTTCCTCGTATGTCAGCAAGTTTTAGAGATTAAACTGTTTCATGTTTAATGGGATAAGGAGGAACATGAGCTTCTATCCAATCCTGGCCCAATTGAGTGTTTTTAATGCAATTTGTCAACTCCCTCTGCTAGTGGGATTTGTTCCATACTGTTAGATGTGGAGTCAATTACATAGTATCTCTGAAGAGTATTTTGCTTGAGAGATTGCTCATCTGGCAATATTAAAGCTACTTAGTATATGTTTGGCAGGAGTGACGGAAATACAGTTAACAGGTTTTTTTAAATCCACATAATTTAAAGACACGATTTGCTGGATGTAATTTGAAAGTGTTTGATTTAAGTTTCTCCTTGTATCCGCGCATATTAATACAGAAATATACAGCATAGGATCATATGCATTGCTCTTCTGAAAACAGGAGCAAATAAAACATTCACTTAACTGGATGTGACTCTGAAATGTCCAATATGATTAATCATAGAGTCGAAGCATTACAAATGACTCACTGGGTTAATGTTAACAAATATTCTCCCTTAAGGGCCTCTATTAATAATTTCATATTCTCTCCAAATATTATTCTATCCACCTGCTGCGTGTGATCCTATTTCCCCCCCTTTTTCCCCGTTTTGTGATCATACATAATTTAGTCCCTGGCCACATCTAATAAATGATGTTGACATATGCTCTTGCGGGGAGCACTGCCGGGGAGTGTTGGTTGATAAGCTTCTTTGCATTCTCACTGGATCCAATTTTGCCCTATCAGTACAGGAGTGTGTGGCTCCTCTCCCATGGTCCACCGAGATATCCCGAGGCCTCCGATTAGTAAAAAGTGTTCAAGAGGGGGAAAAGATTTGTGTAAAACTCAAATTTGTCACTAATAGTGTGATTTTTAAGGGGTCCCGTTCTTCGATTCTTGTCCCTGTGTGTGTGCAAGATGGCCATTATAAAGATCTATTTATTGTATGTTGTCATATCCTACTGACTTAACTCCCTGCTTCCTTTTTGTGTTGTTTTTATATTAGATTCTAAGGACAGCTTTCATGGCATTTCCATAGCGCCCAATGGAGAATTGCATATTGTTTTTGTTGAGTGTGTGTGTGTACGTGTGTGTTTGAAGGGGCTGTGTGTGTGTGTGTACGGTGGGTCATTTGTTGTACTGCGCCCAGCGAGCCACCAGAACGTGGAGATGGATTAAAAATTGAAATTGCTTTAAGCGCTTATAACCAAATATTTGTCAATTCGCAGCCTGAAATGAATTCCTACAGTTCCAACTCAACTACTCCCCCCCCCCCATCACTTCTACCCCGAGCATCACGAGAGAGAATCAATTCGATCAATTCCCCTCTACCAATTGTTTGTTGTTGTTTTTTTCTGCTGACCACACCTCAAGGATTAATATTTGATTAGCCTTTAGGAGAGGTGGAAAGTACTTATTAACCTTATTTGTCAATCTGTCAGTGCCACTATGTTGGATTGTGCCTGCGGGCGGGGAGTGAGGGGCCGGGGGGGGAGGGGATCACTTCAGGGAATATCATGTCTTCCAATGATGGCTCTCCTCCTGGATGTTTTATCATAATTATCCATTTTAAGGCGGCTACCACAAGCATGACATTCATTTCTGCATTTTGAATACATTTGTTAATTGATAATACGATACGTTGTCCCAGAATAATGTAATGGTATTGATGTTTAGCCGCCGTTTCCTCCTACAATCTGGCCAATTATGTCGAATTCTTCTCAGAATGAATAACACCACGGGTTTGTGGCTTACTCATTTTCTTCGTAATGATTGTTTGTAAACAAAAAATTGAGTGTTTTGCCATCTAGGTCATTTTCATTACAGTTCACCAAGACAAAGCATTCACTCATTTTAAAATTGATGAGTAAACTTCCACACTGTAAGCAGTCCCTTTTTTCATTAGTAATTTTAATTAAGTCTTCTGCACAACACTGAAATTGACTTTATGTATAATTGTTCATTATACGTCTTGTTTTCTACAATGGGGAAATTAAGGGGCCTCAAATGGATGAATCTGAGACATGATTAGTCTTGTTCATCCCAAAAGTGTAATTTTTTAATGCCTGGCGTGAGCTTTGCTGCAAAGTGAAATTGATACTCGGTATATGAAAACATTTAATGAATTGCCAATTCTGTTGTCAAAATCACGCTAACAGATATTCTTTGGGGAAATTTAAAATGCACATTTGAACATCCAAGCTTCCCAGCAGTCATATTGAATCTTTTTTATTTATAGACAATAAAAAAGAAACTGATTTCCAGAATTTAAAAGAATAAAAGCTGCTGAAATGTGTACCAAACACACACAGTATTGAATAAGTAATGGCTCTATCTGTGTTGTTTACAGTGTAACTCTTGCATCACAGCCAGCATACACAGGTCTCTGCCTTAAAGTGTCTGTCTGACTCTGGTTCTGTCTGAATGATAACACCTCTCATGCTCATTGGAGGCCTCCCAGATCCGTCTCCTGAACCTCGGTGTTATCTGTGATCGTACGCCCCCACGCTATCGAGCTCAGTCAAAGACCATCCCATGGTTTGCAGTGTTAATTACAGATCCTTTGATGTGATAGAACACAGCCCTGTAGAGATTGATTACTCTTTGAGCTAAGTTGTCTTCCAATTACTTAGACAATTAGCCAACTAATTAAAATACTTACCCTGTGCATTGAAAAAGGAAGAGGAGTACTGCTGTGAGGATGTCCCTTGATATATGAGCTGCCAGGGATTCTCAGAGTGTCTCAGCTGACAGAGGAGGGCCCGGTGTGCTGACTGCAGCGCAGGAAAAGAGGCCCGAAAAAAGAGTCTCTGCAGCACACTGTGGTAATAATGAGGATCAGGCTTTAGGAGACGTTCATCACTTCATGTTGATAGAGAAGGATTTCAGATCAGGATTGATGTTGACAAGCCATCAGTTCATGAGTTTTCTTCTCTCTCTGACAAATACCAACTTCTGAATGACAAGCTGGGATATTAAACATTGCAACATTCATCAGGTTATCTTTGCAAAACCAAATAAAGGGAAAGAACCAATATTCAGCATGAAGTTTTTCTGCTGACAAATAATTAGACAGTTGACTTGGAGTCACTGGAGCATGACTGAAAATCTGAATAACTCTGAAAACACCCACTTTCTTTAAAGGGTCCATGGAGGTATTCAGTCGTCTGATAAAAAGAAAAGAAACATAATTTCTGAGAGTCTCAAGAGGCTTAAAAATAATTGTATTTAATAGCAAACAGTTACTGTTCTTTATTCACTGTTATCAAAATATTAAATATGCTGTTCATTGATTTGCAAGTAGAAGCTGAGTTTGGCATATTTCTGTCACCATTGTGACCGTAGGTGCTCCTTCGTTATAATGATAGAGGAGTTATTCAAGTAGAAATAAAGTATTTCCAAAGATGTTGAAATTACAATGCAGACTGAAATCATCAATTAGAGTGTGGACTTTTGGAAAGGTTACCTTGCTTTACCTGCCAATAAATCCAATGTTTGGGATTACTCTGCGAGACAAATACAATTGTTATTGGCCCAAAACCAAATACCGTAGTTATAAAAAAATATATATGTTGTTTTCTTTTGGCAGTTATATGGTTAAGGTTTGGTTTTAATTAGGCCAAACACATATTTGGTTGGGGTAAGGCAACGCTTAAATTCCCACTATCCTGTCGGACAAAAGTCATAATCTATACAAATGTGGGGGATTTTATGTTATTATAATTGAAACATATATATTGCAAAGTATCTCAAATATTTGTGTAAGAGAAAAGGGTTGATTGTCAATTAGAGAATATAGAAGTCTTTAAGTGAGCAGTTAACGATAAGTTGCTCTTACACAAATGCAAGGTAGCCTGTGATTGTTCCCTAATCATATAATAAGACAAAAGAATATAACTTGAAGCCCGTTATTGTTGTTTTCTATATTCAACTTATTTCTTGCTTATTACTTTACATTCATTTGTCTGATTCTTTTGTCGGAAGTGACTTACAGTACAATAAGTTACAAAAGAATTCATGAAATCATCCAAAAAATATAATAGCATTGCTTTCAAATAAATAACATTTCTTGCTTAATTCAAGTTTACAGCTGTCCAAATGTGAAAAAACAATGCATTAAATGTAGACGTTATCTTGTATGTTCCAAGTTTATTTATTTTATGCTTGTATTAAGTTAATGTTTAGCATAACGCCCTGAGGCCATGATGTCTGTGATTCATTTGACTCTACACGCCCACATTTGAATGGGATGAAAAGTTGTTGTTGTTCTCTTATTTCGTGGCCAGCGTCTGACAGAGGCTTGTCACACTTATTGTCATGTCCCTTTAACCCCAGCTGGGCAACTCCATTATTCCCCCTCCATTGTAATGGTAATGCTGTGTTATCTGTGCAAGGGACAAATATGCAGGGGACAATGGGGATGTAGACATGCATTCAATTTATGCATCCATAATTGCTTTTGATGATGTAGATAATTATGTTGCACTCCGGAGAGTTTTTGCACCAGCCAATGTATAGAAAAACCTTTAAACCTTTGCATTTCCTAATTAAATACCACCATGTACAGTAAATACACTTAAAAATATTCTTGAGCTTTAAAACGCTATTTCAATATAATATTTTCAAAACACTGAAAGGAAGTGCATATTCATCCCTATGATACAGTTCATTATGCAACTGCAAATATTAACATATTTTTACCATAATGCTTCCGTTTGAGGAATGTATGGAAGATGATTAGGGCCGCATTTAAAACCATTTTGAGATCCGACCAAAAGGGACTTTTTTTTGTTCTGAGAAAAAAAAGCCATAAAACTCAATACATTTGGACTTTTGGTCAAAACAATGTTTACATGTGGCTTTTATCCTATTCCGTATAAACTTATATAAGGACAAATGTGAACAGTTTTTCTAATAGATTAATTGTTCACCAACTCACATTTTTAAGTAATTGTGATACTTCCAAAAGAGGTTTGATTTCTAAACATCAGAACACTATGATATCATTCACAAATCACTGTTATTGAGACTCAAAAATAGTCTTTAAAGTTTATATATTTGTGATAGGTCACTCAAGGCTTAAAACCAATTACCTATAAATAACATAATGCAGATCTTTTAAATACAAAAAAAAANTTATTGTCAGTGAAGAGGTGCAGGATGATGATACTGACAACACAATTTAGGCAGCAGAACAAACTCGGCTCTTTTGTTTTCCGGTGACAGCTGTGTGCGCTCGCTAATACAGATTTAAATGTTGAGGGAAATTATGAATATGAGAAATTCAATATCGTTCACCTCTGTTGTCAGACAAAAAAACAGGCTTTGATAGTGTCTCATAATCTTTGACAATATAATGTTTCTGGCAGTGTGATGATTAAAAGGAAAATTACGTGTCATGCATCACCAATGACAGAATGTAACAAAGTACATTTCCCCAAGCGCTGTACTTAAAGGAATAGTTCCACATCTTGAAAGATATGCTTGTTCGCTAACATCTGGAACAATTTGGGACACTTTTGGACCAGACAATCAGTGGACAACCCTCTGAGCTAGCTACCCATTAGCTGTTACAGTAAATGCTCCAAAGCTAGCTTGTCTGCCTAATGTTTGTAGCTGGTGCTGTGAGAAAAACTCTTTGAAGGAATAATCAACCGAAAAACCTATCATTTGTGCATCAATGACTCACCCCATGTTGCCTTGAATTCATGTAGAAACTCGTTTTTTCTTGCAAGCTGCCTCGATTCGGAATGAATCTGAAAACAGAGAAAGCTCTTGATAAATTAAAGTTATTGGGGTTGTGTTTAACAAAACCAAAATGTAAAATACCTTTGACAAACACTCACACATCTAATGCACGGAGTCACTTTACCAAACACATGCATTTGCACTAAAGCCGTACTATTTTAATAACTCTAATATAAACGCATCTCATACTGCAGTCATGCTACTTGTCTGTGTGAGTCCAAATGAGTTTGTAAGAGTCATTGAGATTCAAATTGATTATAAATACATACATTTCATAAGTAATGTTTAAGTTACATTTTGATATGGACGTTCACCTGTAACCCAGTATATTTACAGTGTCGAATGGCTACTTTAAAAAAATACTTTGCCCAGAACTGTCCATATCATATGGGCTTGTGGCAATAGATCAAAAGTGAAACATACTAAAAGACTGTGTTCATGTTCAATGGACAATGGTTCTCCTAACATCAGCCAAAGTTTAATATTTTAACATTTTTCGTGCCATTAAACTCAGCAGTTTCCGTGTTGCTCGTTTCCTTTTCAGCCTTGAATGTGCATGTAATGGTTCTACCGAGGGTCGGTTTCATTGTGAGAAACGAGCCACGTTCCACTCTGCGCTCTGAATCTGTAGGCCTTCAGCGAGGAGGAGCGTGTAATGTCCCTCCCTGCTGCTGGGTACAGTCAGGCAGCTGCATCCAATAGCTGCTCCATCGTCTGAGGCTGGCTGGACTGCTTATGAGAGGAACATAAACTACCACGCAATATCCCATTGTCTCTGGCCACTTAGTTCCTCTCATTGTTAGAGGTTATTTTGCCCTTACAAGGGGCAGAAGGTTTTCAGTGTCAGCGGCGGGTGATTAATGACTCGCTGTGGCTCCCTCCTGCTGAAAAGTGCACACTCAGTCTAGACTTAGATTTCCCCAACCGACCAGCTTCTTACCAAGGAAAACATCCATACACCAGTTGAGGAATTTCTAAATCCCAAAGAGACCCTTGTCGCCCTGAACTTGCTTAACACTTTTGCCCCTCTGACAAAAAAAAAAGAAGATGTAATTGATTTTTAAGTGGAAAGTCACATTTACATCACTGCATTCCCTCATGGTTAATCAAGTCTAATTAGCTGGAGAAGTGGAGATGTGACGTGTTTGGAATCAGAGGGTGCTCTATGAATTGGTTTTCTTTTACCGTGTATTTCTAAAGTTGCATGACAGCTGAAGAGAAGAGAAGTGCATGGTGTCAGGAACAAACAAAACATTTTTATATACTGTATAGTGGTTGAAAATGAAACACCCACAGCCTCCTGGTTGGCAACTATGACAATCCCTCAAATCTCTTTGTATTTTGAGCAAAGACCAAAGGAAACACTCCTGAATAATGAAAGCAGCATTCCTCTCATATGAGGCATATTACAAAACCAGAGGAAAATAATGAATACATTTGGTGTTGGGGCGTTTCACAAGTATGCCATGTCCTCCTCTTATGGAAACCATGCAGGAAGCCACCTTTGTTTCCTGACCTTTACCATCAAACACTATTCTTGTTTCCAAATCCCTCTGAGTGCTAGAAACAGCCAGACTCTGCTGGGGCCTATATGACTCAAATTATATCATTTGTCCAATTTGCTATTGTTTCATCCATGTCAGGATAATTTGCTTTGGGTTTCTCTGTAATGTCTGGGGTTTTGTCTACTCCCCCTGAGAGACCTGCTATACAGTGTGTGCCCTAGATAGACTGTTTATCAAGTGCCCTGTGTTCTGTCAAGTTGACTTTCCAACCATGATGCACAGATAAAATGTACAGCTTCATTTCGCCCGGTAATCTCAGGAGGAATGAGCCTGTGACCGCGGCAAGAGCCTGTTTACCTGGGGTATTAATTGGGTCAGAGTTAAAAGCGTGGCGGAGACGGTCTCGCCGAGGATAAAGACGAGGCAGTCATCATTACTCAACACCTACTGTATAATGACAGCTTCATCTCTCCCCCAGCAGCCATCCTCCCTCCTAATTAATCTCATCATCTCTGCTAACAGTTGGACAGTCAGCAGCTAAACAGATTCAACATATGTTACCACCACTACTACCACTCTGAAACCATTTCTCCTGCAAAGTGAATATATGTCTTCCACACAAGCCTGCCAAGATCAGATCTGTTCACGTCTATTCTGCAAAAAACCTCCTGATCTATTCCCTTAAAGTGTGTTCATGGAACGTCATTCGTTTCTGCACTCAATTGATTCATCAAAGTATTTAATTTTTTTTTGCCGCGTAAAAAAGAGCTTGAGGCTTCATAATCAGTGTCAGATTTTGACAACTGGTGGCAGCACGCTCATTAATCAACTTGTGAACTCGGTCATTTTCAGTCTCCTGGGTTCAGTAGGCACAGACAGCAGTTTACAGACAGCGACCACCGAACGCAGCGGACTCTCTGACAGCTCCGTCTGGCTCCTCCAGATCACACACACAGCCTTTCCTGTGACGACTGCGTCCGATTCACAGGAAACCGGGAGAAAACAGTGCCATTATTAATATTGAAGTGTTGAAGCATCATCTTCTGCCTCATCTTTTTTTGAAGGCAGGGTGTCATGCTTCTCAAATTAATTGCTTGCTCGCCAAATGTATCTTTGCACATTATCTTGTTCTATCTTTTGATTGCATGTGCTTAATCCTTATCATAATTGGAGTTGCACACTGCCACTGGGCCAGTCATGTCTCATACCAAATTAGGCTTAAGATTGTTTACTGAAAGTGGATGCCGCTCACTTTAGCGATGAATTTAATATCACTGAAACCAATACGCTATTGCATTAAAGATTACGAATGAGAATAAATATCTTGATAAAGTGACATTTAGTGAGGCGATCTATTGTTCCTTTTTTCTTTCTGACAGGAGATGTGTCCAAGCAGTCCAGGCTTTTAGTATATTTGACACGTTCTTGATAGCACATGATGATTCAAAAACCAAACAAACGAGTCCACTCAACCATCAGAGTACCAGCGCTGGAAGTGTTGTAAGTCTCAGGCAGAGCACAAAGAGCAATGATAATGATAACCATGAATGGGCTACAGGGGTAATAGAGCACCACCTCTATTTCTGAAGGTGTTGTTTTCACACAAGTTGAAAGATGTTAGCACATTGTAAAGGCAGCGAAAGAACAAGACAGCTCCCGTAGTCATTAGCAAAGCTCTAAGATGCATTAATTCAATCAAATGCCCTTTGTTCCATACTATATTCTCACCTGAAGGTACATGTACATGTCTATTTGCTAGTACGCGAGGGAATTGTTGTAGAAATGTGGCCAAATAGAAAAAAGATATACAGTAGATGTCAAAAATCTATTTATTGGGGTCTTTAGCCACATCTCCTTTATTTGTCCAACATTTAGTTTATACATTTGCGCTAAATAGATTGTAATACACTGTAATAACTAATAGCAACAAGCATTTTAATGGCTGAAAAATGTATTTGAAAACCAATTTTTCCAACCGCCTGTTTTCCCACAAAACAAAACTAACCTGGCTTACTCTTATGATGACAGCAAAGGCCTGTCCCACACTACTCCATCTTTGATTGGCCCAACATATCCTCCAACAAAGACAAATGTTCAAGCCAATCACTGGCTGAGTAGGGTGGGTCACCACAAAGTGCATGGATGGTGTTTTCGGGTTAACAGACAGTAAAATAAATATGCTGGTAGTTTAATTGGACATTTTTCAAACTATTCGAGTTTTGGATCAAAGCTCAATGGGCCTGAACATGTATTTCCTCAATTAGATTCTTCCTATTATGATTAACGAGATCCTACTGTCCATGATCACAATATTTTCTTCCAGAATTTGAAGAGTTTATTTATTTTACACGAGGCATTCCTATGTGAGTTCATGTGAATTGACCTGTCCTCAAATATGTCCCTGTGTTCAGTCCCCTGCCTGTACTGTATATGTGAACGCATGTGTTAGCAGCGCATCTCCTTCAGCTACAGTACCGATATGAAGTGTGAATATAGTTTTCATGAGTAAGTAAGTTTGGCCACGAGATGAACTATATTGGATTGAAAAACACACACTTAGCTCCTCTGAGACTTTCCTGTTTATTTTGGCAAAACAAGAGCAGCAAAGAAGAACAGCGATGAAGTAAAGTGAGCAGTTTAACAAGTAAAGAGAAAAAACGCTGATAATATAAGCATTTATATTAGAGCTTTTACTCTGCTGTTGAAGCACTTGCAGGCGCTATTGGCTTTTTACTATGCAAACTTCCTCCATGCAGCTTTCATGATCTCATGAGCTTTAGTTATGGTGTGTGCACCTTCTCATTGATCTCGATGAATGGTGTTTTGAATTGAAAGCCTCACAGAGGGTTAGTGCCATGTGTCCAGCTGTTGGTCCAGTCTTAAGGCAGTATTGCAGGTTCTTGAGAAAGGTATTTCTTTATCCTCTTCTGTCTCTATGGAGGCATATTGGCAGAAGCTGTTTGCTCTGTTAATTACATTTCCTCTTTGCAGCAAATGAGGTCATATTCCACCATTGGTGTAATGTCTCTCTCATGTACAACAAAGGGAATGCAGAGAGTCCAGGAATCTTTACTGAAACAATCAAATACACCACTGTTTGTCTGCAGATCTATATTTTTGAGGAGCATTGCTATGGCGAAATGTGATGCTTCTGCTTGTGGTTTTTATTGCTTCAATTTTACAGACAGTTGGGATTAATGTCATGTCTCTATAGCTCCCAGGAAAAAAATGGGCAATATTGTACGAGCCTTTCCCATTATTCTGAGGCCATACAGGATGAAATCATTTGTTCTTAACTCCGCTTGCAATATTGTTAAGATTGTAACGGCTCACCATTTAAAATGTCGTTCATCATGATTCATGTCATATTGACTTACTTAGAGATTATCTCCAGGGTAGCTGTTTGTGCCAGGATCATTTTTCTGAGCTATAAATAAGTAGGCTATACGTTTTATCTTATTGAACATTTTCTTTAGAGATAGGTGCGATTCTGAATGACATATGTGTCTTATAAACCAGGGAAAGTGTGTTCACGAGCACATTTAACAGATATGAGCAGGGTTAAGAAAATACATTGCTGAGTGCTGTATTTGTTTACACTGCCATCATAACTAAATACCACAGTAAAAGAAACCCTTTTGTACAGGGAAAGAAAGGTTATTTTTTCTAATTGGAAATGGTCGCTTCCAGTGAATGAGTTGGGCTGCAAAGATAAGTTAAGTAAAAGTGGCCATCCAATTAAACAGCCAGGGACATTTCCATTTTGATATCCATTTTCTTTCTTTAGCCATGTCTCTTTTGTTAAGAAACACTCAAGCTGAAATGAAATCAAAGGTTTGTATTTACCTGCTCTCATACAAATCCAGTCTCCTGTATTATTCAGATATGACAATATAATTTTTGTTAACAATTATTCTCTGAGTGGCTGCCTGTTTTAATTACTTCAAAATGTAGCATGACCGAAAACTATTTGAGATGGCCTAAAAAAGCTTAGACGTCCAGCAAGTATAAACAAAATGAAATAAAAAATGTTTGGAGTTTCAACCAATCAGATTAAATATTATCATAGTTTAAATGGTGTATAAAATTGTTTCTATAACGTTTGGGAAATGTTTCTCAGTGATATGTGTGCAGGACTGTCCTAGTTATGGAGCATCTGTGTTCATGTTGTCGTCCAATAATTTACACATTGTTAAAGTAACATATCTAATCTGTGTGTATGTTTTACATCATCTGTATAAACAATGCAGCATTTAAAGAAAGGGCCATTATGTCTTTTGCTGCACTGATACATCTCTGACACCAGTGGCAGTGCACCGGTACACAGGCTAGTTCATTAATATGCATTTACATAACAATGTCCCGACTGGAGACTAGTGATGCATATGTGACGGGTGTAGTGGCATTGTTCAGTGGCATTATAAAACAACAAAGGGACTGACAGGGGCAAAGCAAATAATAAAGCCAAGACAATGTCTATTTAGTGTCTGTGAACAAAAGCACAGGAAAAAAAAGACATTTGCACAGGAGAAACACCATGTATGTTTATAGATGCATTTGGACTGATACAAAATAGTATTTGCACAGGATAAATGAGCAAAACAAAATAGTTTACTCCATCTAAATCTAAATCTTATACCTGAGGAATTTGGGACACAATTTATTTTCGTGTAACTGGATGGATCCATAGAAGGCATTTACAAACACATAAAGATATCAAGTTTTGATATAGAGGGCCGAGAACCACCACTAGAACCAAAGTAAAAGGCAAAGGCACACAAACCAAAACAAAAATACAAATGAATGAATCCAGATTCTTTCAAGACTGAGTGACACCATGTTTGACTGACTACACCATCATTGAGTTTCTTAAATGTGCCACAGTACGTCTAAGGAGACTTCAGAACCAAATCCATAATTTCTGCAATAACGTGAAACAAGAGAAGATTTCCCAGAGCCTGTAATCTGTGATGTCACATTGATGTGCCCCTCCATAGAGAATGAAGTTGAACAAATGCCAAAAGGTCACAGAGGGAGCAGCCAGGATAATTTTCTGGTGATCAGAATACATATTATACCTTTGGAAAATACAACCACACTGAGCTGTGGCCCATTCATTGAGCCGCCCTCAGGCAGCTCTTTATTTTCTGTCCAAGAGATGTTCAAGTTCAGTATGCTGGATGCACTTTTCATCTCTGATATTGATCGATTTACATCCAAATGTTACGCAGTTTTTAGTTTTCCAAAATGAAGGACAAGTTCTCCAATTCAAGTACCTTAGGCTGCAAATTCTCTGATGACAACACGGTAAGATACGGTAGTTAAAAGAGTTGCTCTGACCTTATACACAGTGTCATTTACCATTTTAAGGCACAGTATGTTCTCATTTAGTTTTCATTGTTTTTATTTTTACTATGCACACATTTAAAATGCTCCATATTTTCCTAATTGAAATTAAAGATTGTATCTGGGAAAAAGCCAAATGCAAATAGAATAGGGTGAAAGGTGAGGATAATATGGGCCCACAGCTGGAGAGGGACCATAAAAATCTTAGCAGGGTGTATGAATTAATTAAGCCGGGCCCAGAGCAATATCCTTTCAAGGATCCCCGAATTCCTAGCTATGGCCCTGCATGATATATGACACTTTAATGAGTAAAGGGAATAGACATATTTTTGCAAATCAACCCAGAGTTGCGCAGCAGCGTGCCAGAGGAGTTCTTGCGTTAGTTTTTAGATGCAATTATTAACCACAACCTATAAAACACAATTCATTAAATTAGGCTGGATTTTTAATTGAATGAGACCTTACTGACTTGAAAAATCATTATTCTCAGTTGCTTGAGTAGTGCAGAGTTGTTGTCTAAAACTACCACATTTTTGTTTTACTGTTTTTGTGTCTTGGGGCAGACTATTGTAGTAAAATCAGCAATAAGCTACTTCTACAAGTCTGCACACACGCAAGGCTCTTGGGGCTATGCTTGTGCTCACTGTGAGTCTCCTATCAGTAATGAATGAAGTGTGCTATGCGTACCACTATCATCTAAATGTTACTTCAGTTTGTCCTGTGGATGAAAACTCATTTTAAATGTAGTCCTAAATCAAAATCCATTTTACAGCAGTCAAAAACTGCCAGCATAATCCTTTATGTTAAACTTCATCAATCTCTCAAATCATTGCTTTTTAAAAACCTGAAATGTCTTAAACAGGACATATTATGCTCAATTTCAGGTTCATATTTGTATTGTGTGCTTCGTGTGACATATTAACATGCTTAAATGTTCAAAAAGGTCTTTATTTCAGCTGCTTTTCACCCTCTGTCTGAAACCAGAGCCCAGTCTGCTCTGACTGGTGGGATGGTCAGACTGTTATGATTGGTCAACTGCTTAGAGATCTCCCGCCCCTAAGCCTATCATGTACAATGTGTTGGAGCGCTAGCCAATAGAAGCTTCAGTGTTACATAGTGATGTCATGGAGTCCAATCGAGGAATTTCAGGCAAGGGGGGGAGTGTTTGGGAGAGAAACTCCCTCTGGAGGGAACTTTGGGATTTTGGTCCATGCAGACCATTACAAGAAAGAGAAAACTCCAATAAGCATAATAGGGCCCCTTTTATACAAAAATGATATGAGGGAGATATGTATATTTCAAAAAAAGATCTGATGCAATACTAAGTTAAACACATTAGGCTACAATTAGAAATTATAATGCCATGTGTAATTAAGTGATTGAATTCCCAATATTAATACCTCACATATTGTTTACTGTTTGTGCTATCATAACATACAAAGTATATTTATATTTAAATATAAGGAACAAAAACCTGCAACAGCTGAATATCTTGTTTGTCATTGGTGAGCATGTTTGTCTGGTTTAGTGTGTTTTTGGGCAGGCTGACACTAAGAACACATGGAAGATTAAAGTGGCCGATAGGAAGTCTCTATTAAATTTGCATTAACACATTGTGTAAATCTGCTGATGATTGCCTCTCAGAGACCCCGCGGTTCGGCGTGCCATCCCCTGCTTCTGTACACTGGCCAGATGGCCACTTCAGAATGAGATTGACACAGTGTTTTAAACTGATTTCATGCTAAGTCTCAGGAGAGGGAGACAGACCATCCGCTCTGTTGGGAATCGGGATTACAAAATAGCCAATTAAAAAGGAAAGTGTTGAAATCTTGGCCTGATAAGGTGGAGATTAAATCGGTTATAGTTTATTAGGCAAAATTACTTATTAGAAACTATTCCTCTCCAAACAGATTTCCATTACCAGCACAACTCCTTTTTATCTGCACTCCTTTATCTGATGGCTGCACTCTGTAATTATGAATCCTCCAAATAGCAATTATGACACCAATTGGACAGCATTTCCTCGAACATTTCATTTACTCTCCATTATGGCTTAGATTTACCCAACATCTTGAAAATACTTCTCGGTAGAGAACAGCTGGGCCTGACCTCGCTTCTCCCTTCAAAAACATCATTTAAATTATCATGAAAATAAATGAAGAAAAAGGAATCTCATTTCATTTGTTGCTATTGAACCTT
Organism: Notothenia coriiceps; assembly: GCF_000735185.1. NCBI lineage: Eukaryota > Metazoa > Chordata > Actinopteri > Perciformes > Nototheniidae > Notothenia > Notothenia coriiceps. Next base: position 23,634 of record NW_011352754.1, read on the forward strand.
AAAAGGAAAAATCATGTCAGATTTCTGTCCTTGTTTCCGCAGCATCCATCATGGGCCCACCCGGTGCCATGTGTAATTACTGCTAGAGAATGGCTGAGCAGATGCGAGGGCTGTGGGTGAGCCTGAACCAGGAGACTGGTCCCAGTGTCCCTGGATAACTGGTGTTCGCTCTGCTACGGAGGCATCTGTGCAGCACCTGTGGACGTAGCAGCGCCCCACCTGCTACCAAACATCAGCTGTCTGTTTTTCCACCCAAGCCCCAGGCCTCCCCTTCAGCCTCTCCCCTAGGTCATCCAGGTCCATGAGAAAGCCCTTTCTAAGCTTTTCTCACCTTCCACTAGTTCCTCAACATTAAAGAGCTCCTGGGCTAGTCTGAGGTTGATCTGCTACCTGGAACATCCTCTGACCTCCATGCTGCTCCGCCTGCCTCCTTAAACATTGTCAATCTCACACCTGAGAGCTCAGCAGCTATTGGCGCTCTATTATACCTTCCCTCTTTACTCTAACCAAACACCAAGCTCATATCTGAAGGCAGCCGCTGGATCCCTTCATTCTCTTCTAAGGACCTGGAATAGTCGCTGAATCAGATTGATATAGATTGAAATCTTACCCTGCCTATTGTGAACAACCATTTGTATTCATGAAATCAAAGTATTTACCTCTGAGATGAGCATCTACTATGTATCTGTACATATACTGGAAGCTGAAGTGTTGATAACATGAAGCAATAATACCCGATCGCATTTCCATCTCACCTTTCATCTATGAATCTTAAAGCCCTATCCTTTTGTGTGGAGATAACCAATCCTCTGCAATGCAATACACACCACAGTAATTGCAGCGGGTAGATGTGGATTAATTAATTTCTTCGAAAATTACAACAATGCGGTCCTGACTGAATTTAATACCTGTAAATGCTACGGCACATATATGTTTTTTTATCATCTACTTAGCATGGCTTGCATGCTAGCTGCTTAAAATCATTTCCTTTATACTGAAGAGGCTTATTCAACACTATTTTGGGGATGGAAGCGTTTGAATTTTTTAATTGGCTTTGGTGAAAGACATTTATTGTAGTAAAATAGGAGGAATATATATTTTGATGTTATTGTTGACATTTGTGGTGATCAAGGTTGAACTAAAAACATTTTTAATGATAAAAAAATGTAAAAGGAGGGCCTCTGTATAGCTCAGACGGTAGAGCCCATATACCCATGCGGAAGACCCCGGTTTGAATCCAGTAATTTACCGTGTGTCATCCCCTTCCACTTTCAACGATGTCACTTAACAACAATGTCACTTAAATAAAGGTTGTGCAATAAAAAAAAACTACAAAAAAAGTAACATATTAAAATTTGGCCAACCAATCTGGTGAAATGGCAGCAATGCATTAAATCTAATAAAGAATCACAATATTTTTGACACTGTAGTAGCCTTGCTTTTGAGTCTGATTAGTTACTGTTGGCAGGCCTTTAAAGTTACAGTGCATGCAGTCCATCAGGCTGTTGGCCACACTGTTTTAATCTGTTGTTGCCATATCCAGAAGAAAAAAATGCTTCAGCTGTTCAATCAAATCAACAAAATGGCGTAATGAAAAACTGGCATTGTTTCATTGTACCATCTATGGCATAATAGCATATGTGATGCTGCTGCCTCTGGTCATTTTCATATGCATGCTCATATGTTACTCTATACAGAGAAAATAAAGAGGGGGGGACTTCAGCTGTTGGAGCTCTCAGTGCAGATATTGCACAAAGCTTTGTGATAAGGGATATTGGGAGACCCTATTTGATTTCATTAGATGGAAAATTAGATGAAAGTCCGCATCTCAGAGGACACTTAGCAGTGCCTCTGGCAAATTGACAGACATAATGCTGTTTGATTTGCAACCAAAACTGAACAGCTGAGGGTTTGGTTAAACAAATAATATTCCCCTTATTGATAAAGAAAACATGAAGAGGAAGATCACATTATAGAAAACAAGCATGGCATAATATTTTATATGCATCTGCGGTATAATGTTTACGAGGCATTTACCAGAATACAGCGTGTATGACTGTATGACATAAAAATGTTTTTAAAGCACGCCTAAGCGCACTTGATATTCTGTCCATTTAAAAAATGTAGATATCAAAAGTGTGGCCGTGTTCTTTCTGAGGATCTATAATGACTTAATAACTTTTTAAAGCATTTTTCAGTCGTAAAGCTATCTTACGAGGACTTTTCATACATGACCTCTAAAATTATCAGACATTAAAAAGATTAATGAACACTTTTGCATGAATAATACAAATTCAATAAGATTCCGTACTTATCGGTGCACTGAAACAATCATTGCGGCTATTCCTGTTCTCCAAATCACTTTGATGTAGTCAATTCTTAAACTAATGGCCCATCCTATGCATAGTGGCCTTTTGATGAGGACAATTGTGGCTTTTTGCACAATTACAGATCACATTTGCCAGCCCCTGCGCACAGATTTGTTTTCACATGGTGTTCTGGGCTGAGTGGCTGTCAGGGTCTTCTTTATTCATCCGTAGCTGACAATCATACTTTATTGAGAATGGAAAAGTGACGGCTAATTGATTTTACAGTGATACCGATGGAGAGACAATGAATGTGCCATCAATTCAATCCGCTATTTAATGGTTCCAATTTAGTCTGTAAATGCTCACTAAACTAATTTCACTGGGTGCAGCAATCTGAAAAGCTATCATATCTCTAATCTCCTCCTATATATTCATAAGGAAAAGGGAATTTAGTCAATTCCAAGGTGTGGAGATGATCTGTTAGCGCAGTGTAAATGTTTAGAACGCGGCAATTGAGTTCATTTATAAGGATATGAAAAGTTTTATTGGCAGGGTCAGTGGAGTGGAACTGTTGGATAATAGGCAGTTACCGAGAAGTGTTTGAAGGCTATGAAGCATAGAGATGTAGGGAATAAAATGCCGGGACATACCGTAATCGGAAGCTAAACTGAAATTCTGAAACGGCACGGCTGTTAGATTCCCACTGATAAAAGGTTCAGTGGCAGAGGCCATTGCTATTCAACCATCTATTTATTTTCCTCTGTGCAAGCTCTTCAATTTTGGCTAAAAGTGGGAAGCAGTGAGCCGCATATGCCAATGTGGTGTGAGATGGTGATGTGGATGCAATGGGCTCTATTTTTCCATCAGAGCGTTTCCCATACCCAATCATCATCGGATATGGCTTTGCCTCACAAAGAGAACAGGATGTTAATATGACTATTCTCTCAATAAAGGGAAAATACACAGAAGTCTTTTTAAAGATGAGTTCATTCAATTCACGACACAATTCACTGCCTATCATTGTGGCCCCAATACTTCTTTCTCTTCGTCTGTCATTTCCCTTTGTTTTAGCCCCATCTCCCTATTTATTTCTCCCTCTTGGCCTTACATGAACAAATGCACACCATGCATACAAACATATCATCTCTCCCTGCTACCCTCCTCCTTTTCTCCAAGGTCTTGCCTTTGTTACATCCCTGCTTTGTTTATAGGTTGCATGCATTTAAGGTCATACAGGTTTTTAAAAATGCAGTTTCCTCTGTGTGGTATGTCATGTCACCTGGATAGTTGTCAGCTGGGACGTCTCTGATCACATCTCGTCACTATGGAGAGATCCCATCCGCAACCCCCCAGAGGGTCCCGCTCTGCTCTGAGCAAAGACCATTCCCATCCCGCTGCTGTTTGTTTACGAGCTGCCGTTTAGACACCCATTTAGGCTATTTGAGCAGTAATGCATGTTAGACTAAATAGAAGGAATCAGGGTTACAGAATTTGCCTGTTATCCAAAATGTAATCCTAAAATGAGATCCCCACTTTGACAAAATCTGCAATGATAATTTGAAATCATAAATGTTAATAAAGTGGTGAAGACATGTAGAGTGATGTCCCGGTGGATGTGCACAGCGCGGCTAACGTTGGCAATTAGTCTAGAAGAGAGTATTCCTCGTTGGGATGCAGAGACGTGAGAGATGTTGGTGTCAGAGCGCCATGATTAGTTTACTGTGATTTCCTTTTGGGGATGGGAGCCCTACATGCATGTATGTTCCCATGAGGACCAAATGTAAATATACTAGATATATTGTCAACACTTCAACCTTTAGCAGGTTTTTTGTCCCTCCCTGAAATATTGATGAAAAGCTTTATTTTCATTGTATCACATGCTCAACCTCCTAAGTCATTCCTTTCTTGACAGATGATGGGTCAACAACTGTTCTTTTTAAAACAAAACACATAAAAAAATTGCATTCACAGAGTAATTTGACTTGTTTTGAGTTCAAAGTGTAATCCTATACAACATCTTGCAGCGTGCCTTTGGTAATTTTACCGAGGTGCAAAATCATTTCTTTATTCATAAATTAAAATTGGAATGTAATAGGCTCTTCTTTCTTTTTGAGGGACTTGATTAAAATATCCATTATGAGATCAGCTCTTTAGTTTCTGTGTTGTGGATTACTTTTATCTCGGCAGACATAAATTATGGAACTCTGCTCTTTGAGGTAATTGCCTGAAATATATTCATTGTCCCATTCTTTTCGCTCATATCCCGGCAACATTTCTCCCATAGCTCCGATCTCAACCCAGATTTTTCATTTTCTCATGATTTCAACTCGCATCAGGACCGAATAGCCGCCATTAAACTTTAATTTTTTTATTTCTCTCGTTTATTTTTCTCACCGGGGCAATTGGCTGCTCTGATATTTGACCAGCATGATTTGCACAGGTTTGTGAGAGCCAGTGTAACTTGGAAAGGTGCCTTCAGTTTGTTGATGAGAGCAATGGCACCATGACCCGAATTTGGCTGCTGTTGCCAAATAAGGATGCTGCGGCAGAGGCAGGGAAAATACCTTTAATCCCCGACAAACAAGCATCTTTGGCTGCGAGTGGTTTTTGTGTTTGGCGGTGAATCCAATCGAGGGCCAGGGTTAAACGGAGGCCTCTGAGTAGCCAGGCGAGCCCAGCTCAACATAGATAAGGGTGATCATGCTGAAAATGACTCATAGGTAAGACCCCTATCTCTGGATACCCAGCTAGAACAAGCTTTATCAAGCCTCGTCCTGATCTGGATCTTAAAGACCAAACTGCATGAATTCCCCCAGCAGAGAGGTTATGTAGTGCAGAGATGGATGCTTTTGAGATGGAGGGCTTACCTTTAGCCATATGTACCCTAGAATTGCCAGAAGAGGTCATCTTCAACTTACAGATCCAAACAAATTATCAATTTATTTATCTCTTTCCCCAACATTCCCCAAGAGGGATTTGGCAGTAACATTCCCTGGTTGGCCAGGAATTTGGATTTAGCATTTTCCCTAATCTGGCACATATGATAAGGATTGTTTATAACATGATAATGCCATGTTTGTCTGCCCGATAAACAATAAAATAAAAATAATAAAAAGCAATGCTATTTCCAAGCGTGGTTGAGATCTGGTTTTAGCCCTGTCTCCTGTAATTTCATTTCAGTTTAAAAAGATGACAGGCGCTGATTGAAGGCTTTTGCTTTCCATTATATCCTTCTGCTTCACCATGAACACATTGTACATCAAAGCAGCCGGCTCAGGTCATCTGAGTGTGTGGTGCTTAAGTGCACAAACCCCATTTTCAAATTTATTTCAATAGTGGAGAGGAGATAACAGTGTTTCGGCGATTCAAGAGTATTCCCTTTCAAATCACATCATCCAAGTCCCAACACACTTGACTCTGGATTAGAAGAACCAGATTAAAAACCTCAATTTAATTAGAGTGAATGGATAGATCCACCACTTGAAGGAGCAATAAGTAAGGTCCCACTTATAGAGAGATATCTGCCGGCCCACTGAGGTCTACACACCCCAGGTAAAATTGAAGATGTAATCTTTCCAGTGCAAGAATAAACTCCTCTGGCTGCCAGCCGGGGATACACAAAGCCTCATGATGTGCCCCGCTTTCCAATCACAGGCTGAAGCCTTGTTGCCCTAATGTAGATCAATTATAGGGCAGAAGAGTCACTGTCACATGTGATTCACAATATCAATTTCATGCTCTTGGAAACAGTTTGGCAAGTGTTCCCTCTTTTTACATCTGCTAACCAATCGGAAGGCAACATGTCAACGTGAAAGTCAATTTAATGGTGTGACAGTTAACCAGTGAGTGCAATGTAGAGGAGATTTTCCCAGCAGTCTTTGTCTGTCATGGCCTGATATTTATTTATTTGCAGCATAACCCCGCACAAATAAAATGTCACATCTCATTTACACATCCCACCCTTTTGTGATGCAAAGATTCGCTTTAAATGCTAACTGTGGGGACCGCTCGGGCTGATTAAAGAACCCTTGAAGCGTGCTGAATAATATACTGGATGTTTAGAGAGGAACAGCGGACATGTTGGAGAGCTGAACATCCCCAAATATTCGTTCTAAATGAATAACAGAAAATAGTAACCAATCACTCATGGCTCACACTGATGCTGGTGGTTGATGGCAAGAAGAAGAAAAAAATCATTGTTATTACGGGCTTGACGTTAAGATCAAATGTTCACGTTATATATAAATTTAATCCATACACAAAGCCATGGGTTAAAGAAACAACTCAACATTTTACGGGGGGTTATTTCGCGAAAGGAAGTAACTTCTCCCTACACAAACCTGCATAAAACGCTGAAATGCCGAATTTGGTTTTAGTACACATCAAACAAACATCATGTCATTGTGTCTTCATAATTCAGACACAACAGTGATATCAATTGTATGATCTAATGCATGTCTTCAAAGCAAATAAGCGAAGTTTGAGCATTGTGGGTTTAAAGAACAAATATAGGCAAACAGAAATTAGGCTACCTCAAACAGTATGACATTATAACACCTTGACTATCAAACATATAATGTATTATCTCGGGAGGCCCACTGAGCAAAAACAAGATGTAACAGTATTCCTCAGTGTCCATGTCCTCCCAGAATCACATAGACAACAGAGGCTGCTGATTTCTATGTGTCCGTATGAGACCAAGCTGTGGTGCTCTCAAGAAAAGGACAAGATGCTCTCCTCATCCTCGGAGGCACAGGTTTTGAAAATAAACATGCAGCAGTGCCAAAGCCATTTCACATTCTGAAAAGGCGACAGTCCACTAATCTATGAATAGGGCGCCGAGGAACCCCGGTGACAAATGTTATCTCAGCGTGGCATAGAGGGTTCAAACCCATTCAGCCCCCAACTCACAGGCCACTGCTAAGATTATGTCACCATAATCCCCAAGCAGGCTTTTTTGTTGCCTAGATGGGCAGGTGATTCTATGTGTGAGCAAAACAGCAGTGCAAGGGCAGTAAGGAGAAATTATTATTTATTCTTGGCATGACAATAGAGGTTTGGATAGTCAGAGTGTTGTCACATTGTATGTACACATTTGAGGTTTGGGGAGATGTAATTCCAAAGGTATAAAAAATACTGTAGAAGATTGTGTTTTCATATCAGACCTTACTTTTTTGCCTTTTATCAGTTAGGGGGTATATGGGAAGAGGGAACTAACGTTTTTGGGTTTATTGATAAAGTCTGTGTTTTTTTCGTATTGGTGTTCAAACATGTTTGCATTGTTCGGACGTAAAAAGCAATTGGACACGTGGGGGATGGGAAGAGGTCATCGTAAATGGCAAAAAGTGCATTCTGATCCCAAAGGAGACACAACTTCCTGTTAAAAGGCCGTTTTTAATTGATTGCTATGGAACTATTGACAACCTTAAAGCAGATGGGTATTATAATAACCTTTCTGCTCACACACAGGAGACATACAGTTAAAGAAAATTCCCCAGTTCACTAGCACCTTTGTGGGAAATACAAAACAGCCTTTCAGCTACTGATGATTTCACCAGCCTAACGTGATTTAATTGGGTTTGTATTGCCTTTAATATAAATGATGATGCGGCCTTGGATGAGGTCACTCACAGGGTTGTGATTCGATGCAAAGTAATTGAAGTTCCCTCATTTGGAGAAGGTTTGGGGAATTAATCGCTGGACGCTCAAGGACACTGAACCAAGATGTCCAGAAATAAGACAGGATTAATTGAAAATCTTAATTACTTTCTAAGGGCATAAACATCTCAATATCAATTAAAATGTGTTTCCACTGCACTTAGAGGATATGAGGTGCTGCAGTTAATTAGATGTGGAGACTGACGGGTGAGCTCACCGGTTTTCAATGTAAGCCCTTCAATTGAACTGCTATGATTTAAGGGCATAAATAATGCATGTGAGGCTTTACTTTCAGTCTTTTTTGAGCATTTTTATACCTGTTATGTGAAAATGTTCAGAGTCACTAATTCAAAGTTGAACAAAGTTGAAGGTTAGATAGATAATATAAAGCAAGGCGTATTCGGGTTATAATTCGAGTTTCTTAAATTATAGAGTGCATATTAAGCAGAGTTATATGACTGGGGCCAACAGGGAAATAATATCCTCCAGCCGCTTCGCTAGTGCTGCGCGGTTGACTGAGCAGATAAAAGCTTGGGTGGAAATGGCTAGTGGATGAGGAAATGTTTTGGAGGTGTAACAGTGATTGTTATTCAAGGGACACCCTTCTACCAGAGCCGGCAGGGTGGCCTTGAGGCCTGTCTGTCATCTCACTGAATTTCACACTTCCTATTTCTTCCTCGTATTTATTCATTTATCTATCATTCTTCCTAATTCCAGTTTATCTTTTGGGAATTGTTCAAGGCCCCTTTTGTTTCACTGTATGTTTTTCCGCCCATCCTCCTCCAGTAGCCACTGCTTTTCTGCTTCAGCTGAGAAAGAGGACCAGTCATGAGCCATTTAACCATGGGAAAGCAGGAGGCCCCTCTAAACTGGTATTTCTGAACCAATCTAGGTAGTGTATACGAATTGCAGAGTAACAAATGGACAGTGGAAGGGGTTTGTAATGGTGATTAGAGTCTGAAATTGGTTCAGATTTACAGTGTCAGTCAGAGATGGAGAGAGAGGAATAAGCAGTCTAAGCGGTCTAATGGATCCATCAGCTTGCTTCGGCTGCTCAGTGGGCCGAGTGGGGTCACCAGCCATCCGCAGGCACCACAAAAGCACTTCAATTTTGTTAGGAAATGTATCAATTTAACTGACTCGAGCGGCACACTGAAAACCTAATGAATCTGGACTCAATTTTCCAGCACACTGCCTCTGTGAACCAGAGGAAACAATGTTGGTGGTGAAGGGGTGAAGTCAGGCCATCCTGATTGGCTGGCTGTGACTTCCCAGCCCTCGCCACGACCAGTCAGGAAAACAGGGGCAGGCCTCCGTTTATCTAGCGATAGTGGCAACACTGACTGCTGTCACTCATCTAACAATCACGTCATTAAAGGTAAATTGGCTTCTATTTCACCGGGATGATAATGCTAATTGAGTGGCAAAACATAATACCAGGAACTGTTGTGTGCCGTTAAGGGGAGGAGGGGGACAGATTAAATGGCCATACAATAGTGGGCGTCAGGCATGGCAGATGTTGCTTTGTGCTCAGGACTGCATTGACATATCTCTTGCTTGTCAGGCCGGGGCTTTAGAAGAGACTTACAGGACAGGGGACCAGATGGTCTCATACAGAGGCTGAATAAAGCAGTTAAACAGCGGCACAGTTTAAAGACAAGTCAGATACCAGGAATGGGCTAGTTGGTAAATAAAAAAAGAAAGAGTGGGACTGCTTTATCGATCCAACTACCTCCAGCCAGACCTGACTGCTGGCTAATGAAGGGACTCTGGTCCGTGGTTAGGCATTTTTTTAGCACCGGCCCTCTTCGCCGCTCACTCTCTCTTTAGTGGAGCTGTCAAGCTGCTTTCTCCTATTGGCTGCAGAACCACAGAATTAGGGGCCAGCTCATAGCCGGGGTCAAGGAATATGGTTAAATGGCTTGTATTCTCTTCACGGGAGTTTATTCCTGTAATAGATAGAATCTAATGTTGCATAAGTAGATTAACTGACGCCCATGTGGCGGATTACGTTGACACTATTTTAATGATATGGCACACCTTGGCTGTGTGTCAAGTGCATCTGTAGTTTGTAATGTGCAGAACTGTGCACGTCTATACTTACAGAGCATAATATAATGCTCGCTGTCAGGCTGTTATGGAGTTGAGAGGCTGCCCCTCCACTTGACCTCACCATTATGGTGAGCACTGATCTCATTTGACAAGGCCGGCTGGAGCAGCCCTCAATGTCTGACAAGTCTTTGGAGAAAATCCTCCTCAATGCAGTATTAATATTAAATGGAAAGAGAGTGGAGGTCCAGTGGTAATCACTGAGCATCAGATCCACAGTATCAGACTTATGCTGAAGGAAGAAAATACATGTATTAGAGCTGGTTATAATCATTGCATGTGTTCCAGGGAGGAAACTGCATTTTCCTGACTCCTTCTTACAGCAAAATAAATCCTGATAAATATAACACCATATTGACAAAGAAAAAAGATCCTCTATAAATTGTGTCACATGTAAACTGTCCACGTCAAGGGGATTTATCTTCAAATCTTCTAAGACAGTATATTATTCAGTCAATGTTTCTCTTGTTGTATTTGACTGGCTATTATTTATAAGACTGTTACCGCCCAAATCAAACTGAGATTGCTACTAAAGAAAGAAGAAATCATGGTTTAGACTATGCAATCTCTTTTGATAAGCGGGACATTTAGATTACTTATGATCTTGCCAAAGTGTGATGTGGGACTTCTGGATATTTCGCTGTCGTTTCTATTTTTCCTCAATGAGAGCAGAACGGGGGCTTTGTTTATTTCAGCAGGAACAAACATAAACAGACAGATAGATTTGTGTCGAAGCCCCACGGAAAAGAGAAGTTAGAGATGCTATTTTACAGGTTCGCACTGACTATTTTATTTTTTCTCTCCTGTCCATCCCCTAGGTGTTTGACTGTGAGACATTTAATCGAGGGACTAGCAGTTTCATGTCAGTAACAAAAATCAAATAATGCAGGATGATTTACTCCCCCTAGCAACTAGGGAGCATACTCTTAGCAACCAGCCAAGCCCCGGGCTTCGGTGTAATCAGCTTGAAAATATTTCAATTATTGTGTTGATTTTAGTGGATTTGAGAGGCGGCTGGTGTGCGCCTTAGTACATTCAGCCCATGACCTGCAGAGGAAGGCATTGATTTAAACAGGTGTCAGAAAGGAAATGTAGAGGCAATTTAAATGGGAATAGGATAGCAAAGTCATTGAGCATTGTTCAGTGCATGTGTGACATCCACCCGATGCTGCCAAATCAATGCAGCTCAGCTGAACTCAAAAATCTACCTGGAGGAATCATCTATCTGCCATGGGCCACTGGAGCAAAAGGATTGCTTTTCTCTTCCTGCGTAGCCATGTCTCCTCTGTTGTTTGTACAACATAAAATGAGACTCTTTAGCACATTCAAATGATTGAAGACTAATTGATTCTGTCACTATAATGGTTCACAGTGTAAAACAGTGGGTATATCTTTCAGTAAGATGAAGGGTAACAGGCCATCCACATGTCTTTCAATGTGAAAATACTTAGTGGTAATATAACACACTGTAAAACCCAATGAGTTCAGAGTACTCATAACTTATGTGGAAAAATATTACATCAATATATTTAAGTCAACTAACTTGTTTTGTTTTTTATAAATACTTTTTTTTTAAATAAAAGTACTTCAAGTTAAAAGCTTACATTATTTATTTTATGTACTTAAGTAGGCCTACACCTTTTTTTAATATGGATTAACATATGTAACCAATGTAATCCATAATCAATTATTTTGAAGCAAACTCAAAATATATATATTTGTAAATGATGATATTTTTGTATTATTATGTATTTATTCAGTCTTAAATTGTTAATCCAGTTATGTATTGGGACATTTGCAGATATATTGAATACAATGTGGGTAAGGCCTCAAATAAAGACGAGGTATATTATTAAATGCATTGGTTTTTAAACTTTATAGCAGCTACACTTCATTTAAAGACAAATATAGCCTTTTTTATTTATAATATTAATCTTATAGCCATCCTTTTTACTCAATCGGCTGTATGAATCAAAGGTTAATAAAACAATTTTAAGTGATTTCTCTCACATTGCAAAGTAAATCATTGTTTGTCTGTATAGTTCAAATGTCAAAGTTTAATGCTATAAAGTAATTGTATGTGAAGAACTTTATTGCTTTTCACGTTATTTTTTTCTCTGAGGCTGTCGTGATATTTTCATCTTTGAGGGGGCTTTATTTAAATAACAGAAATTGTACCATACCATACAGCAATTAAATGTGTTGCACTTGTTTTGTGCTGCCACTGAGTATCTTGGATTTACTGCTTGATTCAAGCCTCATGTCGATAACAAAGCACCCGCTGTTACAATGTGGGCACAATGAGTAGGTGTTATTTGTTATGTGAGCGTGTGTACTGTGTTTCAAGCTCGACTCATTTGGAATATAGGAATTACTATACTGTGGCACAAAGTTCAACATTTATTGAAAAAACTGAAAATGTAAAAGCATGTCTTTGAATTTAATAAGTATTTAGTTGATAATATACAACCTCATTTGCAATTTCTCAAGTAGAGTCATTTGTTTATTAAATCTTTAATTTTTTTTTTTATAATTTAATTTATTAAAGTCAACACTTTTGTAGACAAAAGAAGAACAGAGAAACCAGTGTTCCACCATAGAACAGGGCTAACAAAAAGTTTGTTAATACTCTTTTTTTAAAGACTCTTTTTAGTGATGATATCAATTAAATCAATTGAGGTGACATAATTAATATAATTCCACTTGTTCCCAGAGCAGAGTCGGTTCCAAAAGCAGAAGGGAAATAGCGTGTCTAGGGTTATAAACAGCATCTTTGAGTCCTAGCATGGATACAACCGCAGACACGTTATAAAAGATGCATCCCTTATAAAACATTACTTTTATTAACCTTTGTATATGTCATGGCTCACTACAGACAGTTTTTCCTGAATGAGTTCAATCCTACACTGTAAAAACTGTTGCTTTGGTAAAAATTCAAAAAAGGGTCAACCGTTTCCAAGCAATTTTAAGAGTTTAGTCAACTTTTGCATTTTTTGAATTGGTGAAACTTACTTTTTTAGTTTTCCTCTACTCAAGAACGAGTTACTTTGCTAAAACTTAATGTGTCAACAGTTTCCAAGCAATCTTAGGAGTTGGGTAAACTCACTAATGTGATTTTTTTCTGCATGTGAAAAGATGAGTTGAGCCTACAATTAAAAGCCAAGATATTAAGTGTAACCAATGCAAATAACAATCTGCTAAGAACCAAATAAGACAAGAATAAATAAAAAAAATTATAAAACACAATTGAGTTGTCGGAATCTATCACAAACTCTTCCTGATTTCAATCCAACCTTTTAAATATTTTATAGCATTGCAACATTGCAGATTAAACAGATTTAAAAAAGGGAACGTTAAGGACATGTTAATACATTTTATTAAAATGTGATTATTTCAAAACAGTTTTCATAAAACAGTAACAAGTTTGTTTAAAAGCACAACACATGAACATACATGGAGACACATGGTTATTACTTGATGGTTATTCCAACTGCATCTGGCTCGTGGGCAGCGTATAACTTGCTGTGCATCACAAGCCTGTTGCACTTCAACCTCGGCTGTTCCTTGTATATAGAAACGAAACACTAAATTGAGTACAAATCAGGACACACCAAGTGTTTTCCTCAACAAAAATCAAATCCGTCTTGAAATCAAAACGAGTACAGCCAGTTTACATTAGCTGTTAACAGGCAGTAACAGAGGTGCTATTCACATACACAAGGGGTTTAAGTCATCAAAAAAAAGGCTGGTTTGCAAGTAAATGAACCACATGGACATTTTATGAACTATATCAAGACTAACTACTTATTTTTAACCCCACCTCATGCTCAGAGATTTACATAAAGTGGCACATGGGTCCTAGAATAAATAAGAACAGACGATTATTTCAACTTTTATCTTGATAAGTGAGAGCGCAGGCCAGTCTACATGAACGCAGGGCAAGGCACGTTTCTGTCCAAAGGTTCCATGATGGAGTTGATAAAGTTTTAAAATATCACTTTGAGTGGTGACACTACACTGAAAAAAGGGGAAAGTGGGGTTGTTCAATTTGCAAATATGCATTGAATATATGAAACATAATTTATTCATGTTTCTCGTCGAAACATGAATCAATCATGTATAATTATTTTAATCTTGAGGGGTGTGCGTTCTATAAGTCTCAATCATGTTAAGAAATAAGAAAAAGT
>NW_011352755.1:0-867 GCF_000735185.1 Notothenia coriiceps
ATACTTAATTTAACTTACGTTTACCGTTTCCCGTTTTTGAGTTGGGTTCGTACCAAAAGTAAAACTAACCTCTGTTTACCTTTTCAGGAGTTGGTGGGAAGGAATGACGGAAGGGGTAGTTGACGAGGGGACTCCTACCCGTCCTTAGTGGGGCACTATCTTCGGATACTATTCAACTACCTTTTAACCCTTTTGATGGTTCGTAACCAAAAATAACTCTGTACTTTTTCAGAGTGGTGGGAGGAATGACGAAGGGGAGTTGACGAGGGGACCTCCTACCCGTCCTTAGTGGGGCACTATCTCGGATACTATTCAACTACTTTTACGTTTGTACGGTTCTACCAAAAAGTAAGTGTTACTTTGTGAGAGTGGAGGAATGCAAGGCGTAGTTTTGAGGAAACTCTAGCCGCATTAAGGGAAGCCTCGTTCGGGCACATTATTTTTGTACATACACCCCAACTGCATTCTGGCTTGAATACCACTTGTGGAGCAAACACACTCTGTCATGGTTGACAAAACTTTGAGGTTTAGGAACTGGTCTCTGGAGGTAATGCAGGCGTTGTTAAGGTAATTGTGAGACACTAATTTTCGGTATACTATTCAAACTACTTTTAGCCTATTTTGTACGGTTCTACCAAAAAGTAAAGTGTTACTTATTGAGAGTGGAGGAATGCGAGGGGAGTTGTCAGGGGACTCTACCCGCCTCATGAGGCACTATCTTCGGATACACTTTTAGCCCT
The DNA here is from genome assembly GCF_000735185.1 of Notothenia coriiceps. Classification (NCBI taxonomy): domain Eukaryota; kingdom Metazoa; phylum Chordata; class Actinopteri; order Perciformes; family Nototheniidae; genus Notothenia; species Notothenia coriiceps. The sequence continues at coordinate 741 of NW_011352755.1, forward strand.
TTTTTATGGTCCTCCAAAAAAAACAACTCAGACTTTTTCAGAGTGTGGAGGAATGCGAGGGGAGTTGTCAGGGGACTCTACCCGCCTTATGAGGCACTTTTTTCGGATACATTTTTTCATTTTCACC
>NW_011352756.1:0-870 GCF_000735185.1 Notothenia coriiceps
ATCCCTGTTCAATCTCATCCACCTGGATCCCTGTTCAATCTCATCCACCTGGATCCCTGTTCAATCTCATCTACCTGGATCCCTGTTCAATCTCATCCACCTGGATCCCTGTTCAATCTCATCCACCTGGATCCCTGTTCAATCTCATCCACCTGGATCNGGGATCCAGGTGGATGAGATTGAACGGGGATCCAGGTGGATGAGATTGAACAGGGATCCAGGTGGATGAGATTGAACGGGGATCCAGGTGGATGAGATTGAACAGGGATCCAGGTGGATGAGATTGAACAGGGATCCAGGTGGATGAGATTGAACGGGGATCCAGGTGGATGAGATTGAACAGGGATCCAGGTGGATGAGATTGAACAGGGATCCAGGTGGATGAGATTGAACATGGATCCAGGTGGATGAGATTGAACATGGATCCAGATGGATGAGATTGAACAGGGATCCAGGTGGATGAGATTGATCAGGGATCCAGGTGGATGAGATTGATCAGGGATCCAGGTGGATGAGATTGAACAGGGACCCAGGTGGATGAGATTGAACATGGATCCAGGTGGATGAGATTGAACAGGGATCCAGGTGGATGAGATTGAACGGGGATCCAGGTGGATGAGATTGAACAGGGATCCAGGTGGATGAGATTGAACAGGGATCCAGGTGGATGAGATTGATCAGGGATCCAGGTGGACGAGATTCAACATGGATCCAGGTGGATGAGATTGAACAGGGATCCAGGTGGATGAGATTGATCAGGGATCCAGGTGGATGAGATTGAACATGGATCCAGGTGGATGAGATTGAACAGGGATCCAGGTGGATGACATTGATCAGGGATCCAGGTGGATGAGATTGATCAGGGATCCA
>NW_011352757.1:0-2270 GCF_000735185.1 Notothenia coriiceps
GTCACGTCCGTGCGGCTGATACTTTCTCTCGCTTTCCTTCTCATACTGCCTGTCACTTTCCCTCTAATCTACCTGCGGTTATTGTTTCTCTGTTTTTCTCCCGGCCGTTTTAAAACATTTCAGGCTCGTAAAAGTTGAAACACCGCTCTATGCCGCTGTAGAATGTAGTGGACTCGCGGGAGCGAGTAGAGGACGCGCGAGAGCGCGCAGCTGGCGGTCCGCTCCGGGGCTCAGTCTGCATTTCATCCAACTTTGCATTAACGAAACATTTCACAACAGACCCTGACAAACTCACAAACACACAAAACAAATGATTAAAATGAGTGACTTACTTTTCCGCCGTCAAAACACTGCTTCTTGAAAGACTCTTCTTTGCAGATGAAAAAATCCTTCGATTTGTCCCGATGCAGAGGATGTTTTGTTGTTTGGAGATGCCGGTCCAATTTATTCATTTTCAAGCTTTCGTTACTGAGCACCTCTCCACATAAAACACACTGAGGCCGCTCCTCTCCATTTCTAACAGCTTTTGTGAAGCCAACGTTTAAAAACTCCTCTTTGTATCGTCTTTTTGCCATCATGTAATCAACAGAAAATAAACAGACAGACAACTTTCGCGGGGGACGCGTCAGAGCTGATACAAATACTATCTTTTATTTTTTAGTTTATTTGTATTTAGAAAATTAAATCATTCAATATACAATGCTATATTGCATAATTTCATTTTCAAAATAAAAAATAAAAAATAATAAAAAAATTGTATTTGCAACGCAGCCATCAGCTCTGACGCTGTGTGTGTGTAGCAATGCATTTAACTGCGACCCAATCAAAACGGGTCCGCGACCCATTTTGGGAAAGGCTGCCCTAGAGAAATAGATTTGTTATTCTCTGTAACTATCTGTCCTTTCAGCCAATACCAGTTTAATTTTGAGTTGTAGCTCCAGGTGATTATTTAATATTCTTAGACTCAGTCAAACCTGTTTATACTAGAATGTCCATGTTATATTGTTAAAAAAAAGTAACGAATGTCTACAAACTGTTCCCTATTCATTTAGTGCTGAAAACTGAAGCAGCAAATCCAGTTTGATTACCATTGCTGTTGATTATAATGACCTTATGACAACATGGTACAGTATAAATTACATTGCAGTTGATACGACTAATCCCTTATGAGACAATACCAATAAAGACATGGTATATGTTAACATTATCTCAGACTGTAAACTCAATAGGTTGAAATAATTAAGATATAACGGCTTATGCGATATCTCATTAGTTCACACAATCTCCCAATTAGGAAACCAAACATTGGAAAGACATGCTAAATTAAAACCAATAATCCCACTGGAATGCTGGGATTAAACCAGGGAGCAATTATTTCTCTTAATGATTCTGTAACAAGGTCAGGAGAAATAATTGTGGAGAAAAAATGTTTGTGAATGTGTGTATGTTTTCAACAAGAAAACTTAGATATTTCTGTCATATAACAGACATTTCCTATTTTGTTGTCATATCCATCTCTTGACTTTATCCCAATTTTCAGATTGTTCTCAAATTACTGCAAATGCGCCCTTCTAGATTGTTATGCTAGCCATTTTGTGTGGTCGAGGACATTGGAGTCTACTAAAGGGAAACCAGGTGTACTTTTCTACACTCCAAAAATGTTTTCCACCATCCAGTACAGAGGTTTATAATGATGAGTATTGTGCCAGTATCAGACATAATGATGGAGTGAAGCACCGACTTTCAACAGTTGGGCGATTAATGGGATGGAGCAAGGGAAGTAAATTTGGAGTGTTTTGAAGTGAGAAGCATGGGAGAAGGAAACGAAAAGAAAATGGATTAATTAATTCATAAAGTAAAAATAAAACTACATGGTTGGGATGAAGATTCTGTGTTTGAGAGAATTGGCTGGAAGTGGAGCTTTGTCAGTTAGGCACACTGTAGCAAGATTGGAGGAGTGGGAAGTGATGTAAGGTAAACTGACAATGAAAAACGATTTGGTTAGAAATTGAAAAGGTCTCTTAAAATCTTGATTTGGGGGGATAATTCTTGAAGTCAGCATCAGTTTGAAGGTGTTTAAAGATGTCTGGAATAAGGTCTTGCTGAAAAAGGTTATTTTTAAGATTTTTTTCGACGACATAAAAAACTTCAGTTGCTAACAATTGGCTAAAGACACTACTAAACGTCATCACGCCAACCAGGGCCGTTTCTTCCTATAGGCGGACTATGCGGGGGCATAGGGCCCCGAGCTGAAAGTTCTTCTTTTTTTT
>NW_011352758.1:0-1521 GCF_000735185.1 Notothenia coriiceps
GGCAGGGAGGGGGGGGGGTTGCTGCTGCTGCTCCTGCTCCATGCAGGATTCAGGCTGCAGGATGCAGGGGGGGATCTCCCCTGGGGTAATTGTTGTTTTCCCAAACACCCCTTCCTGAGGCGGTCAATATGCTTTTAGCTTGTTTTTTCCAGATTCAAAGACATGTTTCCTCCCGGCTAGTAGGATTTTTAAAAACCTCTTAGAAATGATGCCTTTGTTCTTGATTTAGTGTCGGGGTGTTTCACTGTGTGAGGGATAAAATGGTGGTTCTTCAGAAAGTCATATACATCAACCCATGGGGGGGGTTATGAGTCAATGGGCCCTTGGGCACAGACATGTAAAAGCCCCCAGACTGAAGGAGACTCTCAGTGAGAGAACTGTTCAAGAGCTGCAGATGAACTTCTCTTTAGTTCCTGACTAAACTACAATCTAACAAATACTCAAAAGGACAGCATGCTGTACAAATATAGCAGGAAACCGTCCTAAAAGCTTCAGCTCAGGTTCTGCTTGATAAAAGCAGTTCTCCTGACAAACCGATGTAATGTTCCAATATTACAGTGAAATGTTACTTTGGACTTACAGTCGATCTGTTAGTTGATCATCAAGCATTTCAACGTTTTATTTGGCTCTTAATTGAGTATCTTGCATATTTGTTGGTCGGATTAAACAAGTCATTTGAGACGTAACAATGGGATTTTGAAAATAAATGCAGAATTAACCATCAATAGTGGAAACATTCGTTATGCAGCCTTAATCCTGAGCAGTGCAGCTGTTATATGAAGGGAAATACAAATACAAAAGCAAATGTGATTTAAATATTCTTTTGGTGTCTGACAACTCAGACAACATAACCACTAAACCATGGACAGTTCGGTAAGGATTTGGTTGTTGTTATGCTAGCAGCTGCTAATTTAGCGTGGAGCAGCGAGCTAAATAGGTTGGGTTAGACCACACATTATTAACATTTTCAAAATTGTAGTCTTCATTTGGGACAATTTGTTCAGTCATTTGTGTCAGTCACTTTGGAGTACCAAATGGCTCAATTCACCTTTTTTCTCTCAAATGCAGAGAACCCCTCCAAACCCTGTGAACAGTGACGTGTTCTGATGTCGGACTTCCCCTTTCAGAACAGTATTGCAAACAGAAGCTTTGTTTGAGGGGCCCCCAACCTTTTGGGCCCCTGATCCTGTGCCCAGCAGGTCCACTCAATAATCCAACCCCGTGGAGACTCTTTTGAGTGATTTTAAAACATAATTTCTGCCTCCTGAAGAAAAGTGTTTTCTGGATATCAAACAGAACCACTTAAGATAAATAATCCACTTAAGACTCCTCCACCCTCAGGAACGCCTGAACACCTTGAATTTCCTGAGGAACATCCCCTGGAACACTTTTCAAAAACCATCACAAGAACTTTAGAGAACCTTAAGGAGACACGTTTATAAAGGCCTAAAGCCATTGCACCCCAAAACAGATCTCACCAACCTCCCCGAAGAACTCCTTAGAACTCCAAAGATCTACTGC
>NW_011352759.1:0-2071 GCF_000735185.1 Notothenia coriiceps
ACTTAGCATGTCGTAGAATCGCAATACTATCGTATCGTGGCTTAAGTATCGTGATAGTATCGTATCGTGGGGAGCCTGGTGATTCCCCCCCCTACTATCTATTGATGCTGCATCAGATACTTGCCCTTTTTTTAGGATAAATAGTAGCAATTCTGACCTTTTACATTCCCAAGAGAACAAAGGGTTTGTATTAACTTTTTCAACACAGAACTCGAGCCATATATTTCCTTTTATTGTCTTGCAAAAGCTACTCACTTCAAAAACAATAGCTTTACTCTGCAGAAAAGAGGGGTAGGTAATCTCTGTGTTGAATCCGTACTTGCCTTTCTTTAGGTAGCGAAAATAGGTTTGCAGTTTGTGCCGTAACTCCTATATTTCTATTGTAGATCCACTAATCACTGACTGTGGAAAAACATCAAACAACCCTGCTTCAAAACCTCGTGTGTGTGTGTGTGTGTGTGTGTGTGTGTGTGTGTGTGTGTGTGTGTGTGTGTGTGTGTGTGTGTGTGTGTGTGTGTGTGTGTGTGTGTGTGTGTGTGTAAACATTGTGCCGCTCTCATCATCTTGCCTCGAATGAACACACAAGCTCGACATTTTGAAGTGTGAAAAATGAGGAGACGGTCTGCTTCAAATAGTGATTTATAATCTCTGACCTCATGGAGAACATTTGTTTTTAATGATTTTCCATTTCTGGGAGAGATTGTTTGCCGTAAGAGAGAAATCAAAGAGGCTCGGATGAATGAGGAAGGCGGCACTGTTATTTATGGCTGTCAAAAACCTCCGTCAGCGCCCTCCAAAGACCCCGACGTGGTGTATTACTGCATTGAAAACTGAAAGGCAGATGTATTCACACATGACATGCATTTTAAATATCAAATTGCCTGTGGGTCAAAGCATGGACCCTCATCGAGATCCACTATAAACCTTTTAATATAGTTTTATATTTTATCTATGTGCCCAACATGGGGTCAGAAACAATTTGGTGAATACGTGTATGGAATTAGATAAAGCCACACTACTGTAACCGTCTGTTTCTTTAATATCAGCGATAAGCGGAAATTGCACACGCTGCGGTTTAATAATACTCCATTTAAAGTAAAAGCCGTGGAGAATTAGGGGAGAAATTTAAACACTTCTGCAGAATAGCTCGACTCATTGTCATATCTCCACGAGCCTCGGTACAGTCTGAGAGAGAAGGAGGAGAAAAGCAGTTCAATCGACCCGAGTTCTGCATATGCTGGCACACGTTGGCTGATGGTTTGGCTTAAATTAAAGTAAAAATAACACCAGAGGGAAAACATGAGTGAAACAAATGCACAAGAAATCTTGGTTTTACAATGTTTTGTTTGCAGACAGTGTATCCAGACAAAGAGGGAGGCAATGCCAAATGTAGTGCATTAAAAACCAGGAAGAGTGGAGAGTAGTTTTACTGAAACTTTGCAAAGGTCACGCTAAGTTCACCACTGATGAATATGCATTATGGTGATTAACATTTGATAATGCTAAGGCATGAGTTCAGTAGATGGTGAAATACAAACTATTCATAGCTGCACTCTTTAAAGGTCTCCTATCATGCAAAATGCACTTTTTAATGTCTTTTATACATAAACATGTGTCCCCGGTGTGTCGGGGAACTCACAAAGTGTCAGCAAATAAAACCCTCTCTCTTTTCCTCCGTACCCAAATCTCTAAAAACGGGGAACAACGGAGCTGATCCAGATTTGCGTCCGATATGACGTAATATCTGAAATGTGGACCCACGGCCCTATCAGAAACGTTGCTATCAGAAACAATGCCCGACTGTTTTGGACGTAATATGGTCGGTGTTTACATTAGCATCGCTAACACTCAGAGCTAGCCTGTACTGGAGAGCATGTGTGTGAAGAAGCAGGAAATAAAAAGGAACTCACCTTGTGGTATAACCGGCAAGAGAGAAAGCCTTTGAGCTCCATACTGTTTCAGAGAGAATCCTTGATGTGGTTTGGAACATAAGGCATTTAATCACATTTAGAGGAGTATCTCGTAGAATTCTGAGCAGGCATTGGCTCCCCCTCCTCTTTTATTTTGTTTT
>NW_011352760.1:0-2324 GCF_000735185.1 Notothenia coriiceps
CAAGAGACCCCTCACAGGTCGACCTTCGTATACCCCCCCAGCCCGTCAGACATGCGTCTGTGGTGACCACCTTCCGTGATAGGACAGCACCCATAGGTACGCCCCGTACTAGAAAAGCCAGTGGCGCAGTGCCATTACGCATTCCACAGTGACTATCACTCTCCGTGCGCCGTGACGCACGGGGTCCAGTCTGAGGGCGGCTACCCAGCGCTAAAAAAATCCCTCATGTGTAAGTGGCCCAGTTGTACCACCAGGATAGCTGACGCCATGAGTCCCAGCAACCGCAGACATGATCTGAAGAGAACATATTTGCGTGGCCGGAAATGAGCGAGGCAAGCCCTGAAGGCTTTCACTCTCTCCGCTGACAGGCGGGCTGTGAAGGACACTGAATTTAGGCATAAGCCCAGGAAGAGTACAGTCTGAGCTGGGGACAACATGCTCTTTTCTTTGTTTATTACGAACCCAGGTCGAGCTAGGTGTTTCACAAGGATATTGTCTGCGTAATAGCCTCCTGCTCCGACTGTGCAAGAAGGAGCCAGTCATCTAAATAGGTTGCCAGGCGAATGCCCTGTTGTCTCCACGGGGCGATTGCTGCCCCCGTACATCGTACAAACACCCGTGGACTGAGAGACAGGCCGAAGGGAAGCACTCTGTACTCGTAACAGATACCCTGAAAAGCAGTGGCGGCTGGTGGAAAATATTTTTGGTGGGGCTTTGGACGACAAATTGAGGCTTAAAAATATGAGATAATCCATAACCTCAGTGTGGTTAGCTATTAATCTTCCAAAACTGTGCAACAGTACAGTATGCCCACACCAACTGCAGAACACTGGTGCTTTGGGAACACTCAAATTATTAAATTCCCATTTAAAATCAGGAGACTAAATACGAACATTATGTGTGTGTGTGTGTGTGTGTGTGTGTGTGTGTGTGTGTGTGTGTGTGTGTGTGTGTGTGTGTGTGTCATATTTGCCAACCCTCCCGATTTTCGCGGGAGACTCCCGCATTTCTCCCGATTTCTGACAAATTCAGATTTACTCACGACTGTTTCCACTCTGACTTTAATACAGCTACACCATTGTTTGGTTTCCATGGTAGCGCGTCTCTTTAGCAGCGCGCGCAACTCAAAGTCTGAGAGGGTGAGGAAGATGAAAACTGAACAAGAATCGACAACTCGACCCTCTGTCGTAATAAAATACAGGTCCAGCCCACACATATGCTCCATGGTGCCACAGGCATTGCCCTTACAACTACAATAAGCATGCAAGCATTTTTTTATTTATTTTTAATTTTTAATGACAATCAAACATGTGGGAAGAGGGGGGGCGACCCCTAGCGCCCCTATGGCCCCTAGCGCTCCTATGGGCCGGCCGCCACTGCCTCCACATAAACAAACATACAAGATCATTTTCTGATTTTACTCAGGCTCAATGACTGGGTTGAAGTTTGGGAAACATCCAAGTCATGGTTGAAGAAACGCAGTTGGAGATTGTGAGGAAAGAGGAACAACAACCCTGTAGAATTTGTTATTTCTTTCAGTGGATTAACGATCAATAAGGTTGCAGGTCCTTTAACTGAAACATCAATTTCTTTGTGTTTGTTTCCTGTGTGAATTCAAATGTTTCAATTGACCTAAATAACTTACTCAAGCCTAATTATTTTGAGCTTAACAGGATGTTTGAAAGCATCCAAGTCGTATTATCGTCGGAAACTGGTCGTGTTCCTGTCTTGTTTTCTGTCAATTTACGACATTAACCACCTCATAAGACTTATTTTAAAGACTGATGATCCACTGAACCTGAAGTGTTTTCATACATTGTTGTTTTCTTTTAATTAAACGGTAACCCCATGTAGAAAACTACGATTGGGAAATAAATGCCATTCAAACAGAATTGAGAAAGCAGCTGTATGGGAACGTCATTTTGTAGCATACAGGGTTCTTTAAAGGCATGCACTCTCAAGGACTAAGAAAAACAGTTTGTATGTTCGTTGCCATCCCAGTTTGGTTATTGGTTATTATCATATTGGTTTTATTTGACAGAAAAAACGATCGTTACCGAGGAGAAAATAAATGACCTCGAAACGTAATTGAGAAGTATGGGAATGTAGTTTTTGTGGGATACAGGGTTATTTAAAGGGGACCTATCATGCAAAATGCACTTTTGTACGTCTTTTCTACATGAACATGTGTCCCCGGTGTTCCAGGGAACTCACCAAGTGTCAGAAAACACAACCCTCTCTATTTTCCTCCATACCCAAATCTCTTAAAAAGGGGCTGCAACGGATCTGATACAGACTGATCCAGATTTGTAACACTTCTATGA
>NW_011352761.1:0-5513 GCF_000735185.1 Notothenia coriiceps
TGTGTGTGTGTGTGTCTCTGCATGTTAGTGTGTGTGGTCGTAAACATGTCTCTCCTGACATCTCATTAAGAAGCCAGAATATCTTCCTAATGCATCGCTTACACCAATAAATTGGAAGTGCTGTTCAGATTAGTGCGGAAAACATCTCTTTCTGCCGTATCCTCGTCCTCCCTATCACTGCGCTCTGCCCGTGTCTTTCATCTAACATCTCATTTAGTGAAGCGAAAAGGAGGTCAAAAGCTGAGTTTGCTTTCCTCTCCTTCTGTCGTCTCCTCACCCTAATTCCTCTTTTTACTTCCTTCTTCTTTAGATTCCTTTCATCCTATATCCAACATCGTCTCGTTCCATTTTCCTCTTATTTTATAACCTTCTCATTCATATTTTTTCATCGTCGTTGCCCCTTTTCATTTCCAACCTTGTATATGTTCCCCTTTAAAACACTTGAGTTAAATGAAACAATAGCACGCATTATGACATAGACCGATACTTCGTCAAAATGAAATTAACTTTAGATACAGTTGTCTTCTCCCCATTGAAACTATTAAATTACCGTCTCAACCAAGCAGATGATTGCTGTTTGGTAATTAATGTGTTTGAAACTTGTGTTTAAAACTTCTGCAGGTGCTGTGCTGCTGCCGAAAAATTGGCAAATGTTTTAACTCTAGTAGAAATTCCTCCAAAAACAACCATAAAGTAATAAAAACCCTCCAGTGGAACCAATACTAATGAATATTTTTTAATGACATGCGGCAGTAAAAGTCTCAGACTGGAGCCAATACTAATGACATTTTTTTTCCTTCCAGCATTTAGACCATGCCACGCTATAACTCTGGAGTGAAATCAATGGCAGCCGGCTTCAATTAACTTTCAGGCAAGCAGGTCTCCTTCACAATTCAGGGATTCAAAAAATCTGATGTGTTGGTATGTCCGCCAAATGGATATAATAATTCAGAATGAACACCATCGTTAAAAATGGTGTCCTTTGAAGTCTGACAATGACTGAGGTAAAAGGGGATTGACTCGGCTCTGTCACCAATACTAATGACCGCCGTTGAGCGGGAATGGCAGCGCTTCGTGGTTTGAATGTGACTTTTATAGAGGTTGAACAGACACTGAGGCTGGGAGACAATTAGGTGAGGACACGAGAGAATTCACGGGAGAATATAGCGTGAGGAAATTAAGAAATAATACAAAAAAACTGTGTAACGCTTTGGGAAAGTCCTGGGTTTGAATCTGATTTCCCTCCTATGGGACGATTAAGGTGTAATCTAATGAAATCTAAGGAAAAAGAGAGGACAGGAGAGGACAGAGGAAGATAGAGGGTGAGGAGACGACATTAGCATTTGTATTACCTCATTCTTCTGCCAATGGCTTCTCACTCGCCTCTGCTCAAGTCTGCACATTACTGTGGAGTTGCAGCATTATTACCAGGGATGGGGAACAATTTCTACCCCTCTATTAGAAAGTGATATCTGGTATCTGGCACAAACAGGCACACACACACACACACACACACACACACACACACACACACACACACACACACACACACACACACACACACACACACACACACATAAGTGCATGCACACACACGCGCAGACACACACACACACACACACACACACACACACACACACACACACACACACACACACACACACACACATAAGTGCAAGGATCAAGTCCAATGGAAAATAGCGGGTTTAATTTGAGCCTGGATGAGGAATTCAGAAAGCTATTAAACTTCTGATGACTTATTTTAGACACACATATTTGGGCATGTGCACAAGCCACTAACACAGCATTGAAACACACAAATGTAGACACACTCCAAACACACACACACACACACACACACACACATGCACACACATGCACACAGAGTTCTAAACCTCAGAGGTTTCAGTGTTGAAACCCAAGTGAAGCACTGATCTGTTTTCAGCCCGGAGAAGTCGCTGCAGAAGGTATTTAGTTGCCTCACAATTACAATAAGAACTCATTATACTCAGGACCACAGGCTGTGTGTGTGCGTGTGTGTGTGTGTGTGTGTGTGTGTGTGTGTGTGTGTGTGTGTGTTTGAATGTAAGTTTGAGTGTGTGCGTTTCATCGTCAAAAGAAGTCATCACACTGCTGTAATTAGAGGCAGCTCTCTGCGCTTTAGGAGGTTGCAAAAGAGCAAGAGGAATCAAAGTAAAACAGTAGGCCTTTACACACACACACACACACACACACACACACACACACACACACACACACACACACACACACACACACACACACACACACACAGTTGCACGCGCAGGTACACCAGTATTACAAATGGTTAGTGTATAATGTGTAATATTATAATAATAATAATAATTGTGTGTGTGTGTGCGTGTGTGTGTGTGTGTGTGTGTGTGTGTGTGTGTGTGTGTGTGTGTGTGTGTGTGTGTTTGTGTACACAGAGTCCTTGTGCCCTCTAGTTGTGTTAACATACTTTTGACTTTCTTGTGATGTTGCATGAAGCAACAGTTAAGAGGCGAACTTGAAGCACAAACCTCTTTTCTTCCAGAGTGGAGGGTCAACGATCAGAAAGCGTCTTAGTAAATATAAATAGATGATACATTGCAAATCAAGAAGCTTGTTTATTAAATCTTCACCCCCCCTTTGATATGTTCCACCTTTAAACACGCACTCTAGCATCTGCCTACCTCTGTGTCAAGATCTTAGTAGAGTTGACGATTGCTATTTCTCCTTTGTATTTCTTTTTTCACAGAACTTCACACTCCATGGTTATTCCAGGTTCATACACTTGCACTTTTATTTTATATTGCTCGGACTGAAAAGTCTACTTTTAAATTAAGGTCTGTCTGGATAACTCTAGCACCTTTAATTTATATGTAAATCTCCATCCTGGGTTCCTGGATTATATCTAAAGGTATCTGCAGCATCAATAAAAGAGATATACTGCTACTTTATCTAAATCAAAATAGCTTTCTCATTTTAAAATGTAAAAAATGTAATGGTTTATTATCATATAAACCCATAACGTTCCACATATTGTGAGATTCTGGAGATCGTGGTGAGGCATGGTTTGCATTGCCTAACGAGCTCTGCACTCATTAGTCATTCTCTATGAATGATAATAAGGTTTACTGTACATCGTTGTAGTCAGAGCCTCATCAATACTTAATTCCACATACTGTAGGTACCTCAAAGGCACATCCAACAATGTCCTCATGCTGTTCGGTCTTCATCTGCTGACCTGGATTTATTTTGGCACCGGTCATCGTACATGTCTCAGTAGACCTACAAATGCACGTATGCGTCATTGCATGTTTTATTTAAGTTATTTACAATGTACAGTAAACGTATAAGGACATCACATTTGCATACGTTTCAGAAACATACTATGCATATGTAATGAAAGCACATGTGCAAGGCAAGACACACAGAGAGAGGTTTTATCCTGACGTCGAATATTGCTATGCTGTAGGCATCTACATGTGTAAAACTCATCTTATTTAAAAAACAAAATACTTTACATTGAAGAAAATATCAGATTATGGCACTAATGACCAGTGTTGAATTAATGCGTTTGCATGTCTTTGAAGGATAGCGAGACATCTAGGTTTTTAATTTTTTTTTTTGTTTTTTTTTTTTTTAACAAATCGTACGGTGTCCTTGGGTGTCATGAAAGGTGCCTAAAAATAAAATATATTATTATTATTATTATTATGTTTTTTTTGCACTGTAGCTTCCTTAATTCCCAACCATCCACGTACCATCAGATTAGTCACGCCATGTTGTAGGTTAATATCTGAACTTTGACACTGAACTGCTGACTAACAGGCGTAGTCCGTGCACCTGTTAACTCCATTGTTAGCCGAGATGCTAGAGAAAGATTATGAGACATGTGATATCGCCAGCTGCTATTTTCCCCATGCCTAAAGAGTGGTTCATTGACGATGTATTTTGTTGACCGACCCGGAAGTTAGCACCGTAAGGACACCCTCGAGAAATCCAATGGAAATTGTTCACATACTGTACCCCCATGAACATTGACTTCTGGACGAGGAAGTGGTAAAATGCTGACTAATTTCTCATTTCTGTTTTTCTTTGTGAATTTATTGAATATGTCAGAAACATTTATTTTGTATATTAATAATAATAATTATAACAAAGAGATGCAAAAAATAAAAAATAAATATATATATTCTCAAATAGTCTCTGTCATGTTCAACAGGGGCAAGAAGAAGCTTAAACATACTTCTCTGGTCCTATCCCCATCTAGCATATATTTTTCTTGAAAATCAAAGATTAGGTCAGCGTAATTTTCGTCATGTTGTAAAGAAATCATTTTTTTGTACAAAACAACCAAAAAATAAATAACTTTTACAATGGGTTTTAGGACTTTTAAGGACCAATCAGCAACTTAGACAAGATCCCTTCCCCAGCTTTTAAGGGTTGTAAGCATTCAATCAAACATACAGAAATCGTATTACCCAATCGGGACCCTTTAGAGCTGGTGTAAGACTACAATTATGTCTTTCAGGTGATCACGCTGTCAGATTAAGGCGATCATCATCCTGAAACTTGGCCAAGACATGCATCATGTGACGCATTAAACCCAACCGTCATACCCAAAGATGTTCATCACTGATGCCTCATGTCTGTAGTATCTTCCTTTATCAAGCTAATATCCTGTAGGTTGACCGTGGAATAACACTGAGCTTTAATTTCCGGTTTGACTAAGACGTCACCAATCAATGCCGTAGGTGGTTGTGCACAAGGCTTTGGTTGCAGATACAGTATGTCTTCTTTACTTTAAGTTATACATTGTTCTGCATTCATTCGGGGCTCTTTTCATTTGCTTACATTGCTTTGCAAACAAGCAAATAGGCAAATAATAATAATACAAATGTAGAGTAATAGTCCCAGGGTCATCAGTAGAGATGGCAAAAAGTACACACATCCTTTACTCAAGTAGAAGTACAGATACTGGTGTTTAAAAATACTCTGGTAAAAGTAGAAGTACTGACTAAACTTCTTTACTCAAGTAAAAGTAAAGAGGCTTTCAGATGTACTTCAGTAAAAAGTACCCATAACTAGCAGCTGTTTTAAAGAGTACCTGACCTCCCTTTATATTAATAGAACAATAATGTCATTGTTAGCTAATGAATGTTTCCATGCTGAACAACGGCAACATGACAACGTTTTCATTGGTCCCTCTTCTTTAGAGAAGACCAGGAAATGATGGATACACGGATCGTGTTCAAATCAATAGGCACGCAATGACTCTAAATAATAATGATCACGCCACCAAACACACATTCAGACTAAAGGAACCAGCCTGTTTGGAAAATGAGAGAAGTAGAAAGTACAGGTATTTGAGTTCAACATGTAAGAAGTAGAAAGTACAGGTATTTGGGTTCAACATGTAAGAAGTAGAAAGTACAGGTATTTGTGTTCAACATGTAAGAAGTAGAAAGTACAGGTATTTGAGTTCAACATGTAAGAAGTAGAAA
>NW_011352762.1:0-6107 GCF_000735185.1 Notothenia coriiceps
ATATATATAGTATAATTTAAACTCTGCACACATACACACGAACACACACATACATTAGTAAGAGTGCACAGAGGTGCATTAATTAACCAGCCCGCATCAATACACTGCAGTGGGTGTACTTTACTTTCTTTGACGTCCTTAACCCTATACTTGGTATTTCTCTCTCCACCTTTTTTTTATCCATCTCTCCATCAGGGTAGGTGGGTCAAGCACAAATGCTGGTGAACTGTATCTGATGTTAACTGCCCCCTATTAACATTTCCCAGAGTGCTGCTGGAGTGAGCAATCGAATGGAGCAGTCAAGCATATGCACTGTGGGCAGCCATCATATGTGGTGCACGCTGACAAAGATACAGTCATGGACAACTGCTGGGAAACAACAGTGTTGACACTCCTTACTCCCAAATTGCTGCTGTGGATGCAGAGTGCAGAAAGGTCTGTGAATGAGCTGTATTATCAGCTACTGTTACTGAAGTTATAAAGATATCACTGTCAAGCTTTGTAATATCTTGGACTGTGCTGTTTGAGCCTTCACTTTACATTTTATTTTATAACATTTCCCATTCCTCCTTCTTTGACCTTGATTTGGCTAACGATACGGCTCTTCATCAACATATTTGTTTTTAAGAGGATAGCCCACATTTGGCAAATATTAACATTTTTCTTGTATTTATTTATTTAAGAAGGGACAATGCATACTAATTTAGATCAGCACTTCAATCATGTAAATGTACCAGATTTAGCAAAGAGGCTACCTTTCATCTGTAGTCCCTGGGAAGGAGTCCCTTGGCTTTTGATGAAACATACAAGAGCATATAACCACAGGCAAAAACAAATGAGCACAATTGAAGCATGATTGCAGCACATGTCGAATTAAAGGCCCTTACATACAAACCCATTTACACACAACAGACACCAAAGCACCTACATAAGCACATTTCAACCAGGTATGAATATACCATGAATGTACGATGTATGAATGTACCAGTCTGATATTGGGCACTGTTACCAGCCCCCCCCATTTGTTTCTCTCTCGGCCTTCCACCCTGGGCGAAGAAGGACGGTTTTGAAGGACTGCGGCAGTCAGTCGCCTTTAATATATGATTTTACTCCTAAGTCTGCCATTACTTCCTTTGTTGTTTGTTTCCAGGATAGAGGAAAAGGTAGTCTATTTTCCGGTTTTTTATTTCTTAGATTGGGGGGGGGAGGGGGGGCTCTGAGACTCTGAGTCCTGGCCAGTTCTCCTGTTAAACTTAGTTTGCAGTTCAGCTTGCTTTTAAATATTGATATAAATACACCCTACACATTATTTTCTTGTAAACCTTATCAGGTCTGGCCTGTCAATATGTGTTGTGGGTCACAACTGAGGCCGGTAATGATTCTTCATGTTGTGGCCGTAACATATATGGGGGCTCGTCCAGGATGCATGCCACCTCCTGTTCTTTTTGTTGTCTGTAATGCCCACATGTTAATTCGGAGATGTTAACTCATCTTAGCTCACTTACCTGATGCGCAGCGTGCAGACGTGGTCGAACTGATTCTGCATAGAATAAGCAGCTTTTTTCTGACGTACCTTCCTATACGACTTTTTTCAAACATGATATTGATGTAGGTGACTCACCACCAGTTAAGCAAGATGCATATAATGTTACCCCTGATAAGCGACATTGATTAAAAAAAGGGTTGATTACACAGCTTGAAAACGGGATGGCATGTTAAATCAAATCAAGTGTTTTCCTTGCAGAGTGACCTCAAATGCTTGGAGCAGGAAATGCAAACCCATTCACAAACCTGGCTGTTGGTTTCAGGAGCAAAAACACAATGCATCTATGATAACGTATCATATTTTTACTTACGGCGATATGCTGGAATGGATCTGGCGTTTCGAATGGCCTGGAGAAAAAAGGGGAAAAAAGTGAGATATGGAAAAATTGTGGAATACCTGCATTATTTAATACAGTGAACATTCTTTGTGTCCAAGCATATGAAGTGGCCTCTCTAGGAGCCTGGGTAAAGCGGGGAGATGAATAGTCAGCAGCATATTTTACAAACTCTCTCGCTCCCTCTCCTCCCCTGAGAAGGAAGCTTTTGTATCACCTCTCACAATACTTCACTTACTGCTCTCCCTCTGAAAATAGCATAGATAGAGGCTGAGAGGGAGGAGGGGAGAGAGGAAGGGAGGGAGGGGGTATGCCTGAGTTTCCTCAGCATCCTGCAGACTTTTTTTTTCAGTTCATATATTGGGGGAAAGTGTCAGGGCTAACTATGAAACTATTTCACACTGACAAATTATGTATGGTATTCTTTTCTCGTGTTGCTTTTTACTTTACATGTTATACAGCAACTCAGTTTTTACATGTGCATTTTCTGATTTGGTGCCCTCATTACCGTGAGCACATCATTTTGAACTCCAAACTCGTTGGGATTGTTACAAACATAAAGTGACTGTGACTAATACAAATAAGATTGTGTCTAAGATTAAATAAATCGGACGAAGCTAAATGTTATTAGATAGATTTTTTTAATGCCTTTTAAATTGTTGTAGTTAGTGCCTATAAGACTAAGGGTGCTTTAACGCCTCACCCGGTTTATTCGATTTAATCAAACTATTTTCGAGTAGGTAGTACTGCTTGAAAGCCATGACTGGAACCCTGGTGTGAACCAAAGCTGACTGTTATTCGAATTGACAGTCACATGCTCTGCAAAAGGATGAGTTCAATACCATCTTAGTTTTGCATGTTAAAAGTGCCATGTGTTCAGCCTAGAAACTACATTGGGTTAATCTGATCGCTGAGGGCTTAGGTTACTTCATTCAACAAATTCCACAAATGCCCGAGCAATGAGTCCCTGGTTCCCTTCCTGTCATTACCCTCACGTACCCAACATGTTATCTTTTTCTCCACTATCACTGTCTAAAAAATAATTTCAAGTATTTTAAAAGTGTTGCTGTTCCAAACTATTATTATGGTAAAGACATTTGTTGGAGTGGTTGGTTTTGCAGGTCGCTACTTGGTCCTCACACACAAAATTGAAAAAATTACAATTTAGAAGTGATGATGCTGTTGCATGCAAAGTCAGGAGATCACCACCACAAAACGGTCACCTTTATGGTTTTGCTAAAAAAAGTGTAAGGGGTGACAATAGGATATAGGATTGATCATAAGGGTATTTGCCAACTGTACAACATTCAATAGCAATCTACCAATTTGCCGTTTAATCATTTCAATCAGGAGCAAATTGTTGGACTGACAAACTGATTGAATCCCTCACGCATCACAGCTAGTATGGCTACACAAATGTAGAATAAGTCAAACTTTTTTTTGAAGGAAGGCAACTTTATTTCAAATGTGTTGATGTCCGGTATTCCTGTGTAACTCCCCTTTAACTCCTCCCATACTTAACAATGTGGGCAATTATTAGACTCCAGAAAGGTACAAATGGAATCTCTATTAATTATGAATGTGCCCGGGCTTTCCTTGCAAGGGGTCATGTGATCTGTTACAGAGATACTGCTCCACTGGATAGAAAAAGGCCTGGTCGAAGTAAGGGGTTGTTATTTATTGATTACTCAAGTCCAGCAAGTACTTCTTTAAGTCACATGCTGAACTAAAGGGGAGGAGCAATTTTTGAAATCAGCTTAAGGCAGGCTAAAAAACAAGAGATTCTAGATTAGAGCACAAGAAAGGGAAACAATAACCCAAGCATTTAATGAATTCCGTGGTATTTGCATTGGTGTTTCTCTCTACCACTTTTTTAAATTGTGAAATCAAGAAAAACTAACTACGGTTGAAAGAAGACCCCTTTGGAGCTCTACAGATGTAAAATGTGTTTTGTTCTTTAGCATTCATTTCCGTACCCCGCAGGGGATTCTTTTATTCAAATAATGGCGGAAAGGCCTTCACAGAATGATCAGCATTGTACCTTTGCAAAGGCTGAGTAATATAGGAAAAAGAGAAAAGACGAGTGGGCGTGAGGCTGGGGTGGAGGGGTGATGGAGGTGAGAAAGATCAAAAGAAACCTGCTTTCAAGATTGAAATGAGACAATGGGCCAAATGAAACGGTTTTTACTGCGCTCTAACCTGTGGCTGTCTTTCATCTCTAATTTTCTCCTTTTTTCTTTTCTTCATTTTCGTCCCCCGTTGCGACGAGCACAATTATTTTGATTTTTTCTCTTAAGCGATGAAACGGCTGCCTCTGTAATAACTTTATTTCAAAGCTTCCGCGTTTCGCCTTTGAATGCGCCTGGCAGCACGCTGGAGTCTTTCAATTGACAATTCCCTTTTCAGTCTGACTTCTTAAGGAAGGTCGGTCAGATTTCAACCCATTCTATGTTCTAAAAAATATCACTGAAACAGGTTGGACAACAAAACTGGAGGAGGTATAAACAATTTGGCTGGAAATATTCCATCATTAGTCACTATTAATGATGAAAAAGAGAAACAAATCATTTGAAGGCCAGTACCAAATCTATATGCTCATGAATATTGGAGGTAAATAAAGGAAAATTCTGCTTTACTAAAACTTGCAGGTAATGTTCTTTCATTACTATCCCTTATATGGTAATCAACATAGTCAAATCTAGTTGCTGAAATCTGGAAACATCACAACATTGCTGGACCGTTTTGAGAACATTTGGGAGTCAGGTTGTAAACCATCATGCTGTTAGAAAAGAAAGACAAGCACCTTTCTCAAAGGATATTTCTGTCGATGAATGTAAACTCCAGGGTGCCATTAGAATAAATCAGCGAGCTTCAGAGTTGGTGTCCATCTTTAAGATTAAATCATCATCTTTAGTGCCAGTTCTGTGAATACAGACGCAATGTCTGTTTCTAATTCTTTGCCTGCCAAAATTAAGCTTGACTGCAAGTGTTTTTTTAACCTTAAATTATTCTTACTTACTTAAATCCAGCTTCCAATAACTCTCCCAGGCAACAACCAGATCATCAATACTTTTCTGCCAGTTTCACGGCAATCTCCAACTTTTTCTGTTTTTCTCTGTAAACTTTAGAGAATACTTCTGGACCTCCTGCGTGTTCTTCTGAGAACTCAAATCCCAATCTGGCGGTTGATTGTATGAAAGTAGTTACCCTATTTGTGCCACTAACTGGCCTTGCACACAGGGTGAAAGTATCTAAATGTCCAAATGCATTTATGTTTTATCGAATAAGGTATTTGAGCCTAAGCGCTCACAGTATTATTTCAAGTTTATGTTTTATAAGAAATGCTTGAATACATTATTCCAGTTTGTGAAAAAGTTTGAGGGGGACTTGGTTTCTCTAATAAAACATTCAATGAGCCCAATCAGACCTGCAGGTGATCCAAACTTTGTATAATCTACTATTCCTTTTCCTGTGATTCCCTGTGAAGCTGACAATTGAGCGGCCCAGACCAAGCAAGGAGGCAAAGGCAGCACGTCCCAAATATAACCCGGTGTGTGCATCTATTACAGCATGAACACAACACACACAGCCTCAATCCTGCTGCTGCTTTTCACGTGGGCACAGCCAGCCACCAGGATCTCACACACACTCCCTCTCTAACAGCAAAACCCCAGAGCCCAAATGCCCATCCCAATCAACCCAACAGGACACAGGGGAGGGGGAGGAGACAACACAGGGCACCAGGTGCACACAATCAACGACAGACATGGGGGAAGAGGAACACTTTTCAACAACAAAAAACTAAACACTAAACAACCCGTAACGGAGGCCGAGATATATGAGCCCAGAGATCACCTCCGTGACACCCCTTCTTTCGAAAATAAAGTATCGCTGCATTTCAAATTACATTCATATGCCTTAAAAAACTGTATAAATTAAAGTCTAAGACACTATATCAACCACTACATAAGTACTGTATCACTGAGGGAATATAAACTGGTAAATCAACATTTAGTTAATTCTTCTGCAGTATAACCTTACATTCTAAACGGAAGAGCTCACCCGTTGAACCAAAGATGTTTTGCTCGGCTTGCAGAGAGTCACCCCCCTTTTTCCTCGACTAGGGTCGGGAGCTGACATGACAACGGTACAATGCTTCCTCTTTCCACGCACGGATGATAATATTGCATACATTTGACCCAGGAAGGGTCTGCGTCTCAGGCTTGT
>NW_011352763.1:0-1203 GCF_000735185.1 Notothenia coriiceps
TTGGCGCCGTCTAAAATCCACATATTAATGAATTTGCTTCAGCTGCAAAGATCACTCTTCAACACTTCATTCATTACTCCTATACTGTAGCTGCTAGAGTGAAAACTTTATGTAAAATGAATACAATTTGTATTCATGGAACATTCATTTAAGCATGTAATCATTCTCTTCATGTGGGCAGCAGCAGAAGTGATGGACTGATGAATGATTGTTCAAGGTTCAATGTTAACAATGGCTCATTCCGATATTTGACTTCAGAGTCTGCATAATGTATAAAAGTAATATTAAATCCACAGGTGATATAAACAACACATCTTCATAAAGAAACAATAGTTGCGAAACTCAAGTTTAATAGGTTCGGTATTAACAGAAGAAGACAAAGCTTTAAGGTTAAGGACGAGGCCTATACAAATGCAATGTTTAAATTAAAACACAAAAATATTTACTGGCCATTGATGTGAAAATCAAGCCAATCTATCTTTGGTGTTATACTTTCACATACAATACATGCAAAATTAATGAATAAGAACATGTTGGGTAATTTAGTCCATGTCTTCCTTTGAATGCAGTCTATGATGTATAACACATGTTCAAATGTTTTCTCAGAACTCTCTTTCAGTGTTATGTGTCACACAATTGCAGCAGTGAAGGCGCCAGAGATTTTCTCTAGGGGGTGCTGTGGGGTAGCTTGACGTTTCATAGAGGGTGCTCAAACTTTAAGGGTTTCCCATTAATGCACCAGCGCTACAGTTTAATTTTCTACTGCAACTCATACTTGTCAACCCTCCCGATTTTCGCGGGAGACTCCCGATTTCATTGCCCTCTCCCGGTTTCCTCCCGGGGTCATATTTCTCCCGCATTTCTCACAAAATCAGATTTACTCAGGACTGTTTCCACTCGGACTTTAATACAGCTACACCATTGTTTGGTTTCCATGGTAACACGTCTCTTTAGTAGCGCGCGCAACTGAAAGTCTGAGAGGGTGAGGCAGATAGTCACAGAAAACAGAACAAACTACTCTTCTCTCTGCTCACTCCTTTCCTGCCCACACATATGCTCCATCAAGGATGGTGCTACAGGCTGCAAGGCATTGCACGTAGAACTACAATATAAGCATGTTAATGTTAATCTAACAGCTCCTGCGATCCACTAGCACCCCTCCACCCCCCCCCCATCTTGCATTTTGAAATGCTCCCGAAGATT
>NW_011352764.1:0-282 GCF_000735185.1 Notothenia coriiceps
CAACACACACACAACACACACATAACACACACACACACACACACACACACACACACACACACACACACACACACACACACACACACACACACACACACACCATCTGTCCGGCTGAGAGCGCGTTCACGTGAAAGGGACGGGGTCAGCAACATTTGACCAATCACAAACATGGAGAAGCGTGCTGACAGCGTCTTTTTTTCTCTCTCCATGAACCTTTGGGGCTCCGTATATACACTAGTATTAGACGCAGTCAAATGTTTGGACACATCTTCTCATTCAAAG
>NW_011352765.1:0-1274 GCF_000735185.1 Notothenia coriiceps
TGGGAGCAAAGGTTTGGACCACAGATGGGCGCCGGCAGCCCCGTCAAGGGTAAACTGCCATGAACACAGACACACACACACACACACACACACACACACACACACACACACACACACACACACACACACACACACACACACACACACACTTAGGTTCCACCACACCTTAAAACAGCAGCATTAATATGCATGCTGCCGAAGGACACAGGAGGAACATAATTAGACAATCAACAGCTCCCTGGTGACGTGCATTACTACGACAGACAGCAGGAGAGGAGATGCTCCACGCTCAGCGCTGAGTTGTGTAGAAACATGCCTTTCCACTCACTGCCGCTCCAAACTTGGGAAGAAAAGTGGATTCAATGGACGACAAGCGAATGCAGAATGACTGTGAAAAAGGTTTCCCTTAGTTAGAGTGCAGAACAGGTGCCAAGCTGAGGAAAAGGCAAACATGCCTCTCCTTCCCTTTCAACATTTTAATGATTCATTATCACAGCATAACCTTCAACGCTCTCCAAATCCACAGAAATGCACACTATGGAGTCAGGGTCAAACATCCATCCCTTCAAAACCAGCTCCCTGTATCGAGCAGGGACACACCCTTAACAAACACACACATAGCAGCACACACAGAGAGCTGCAAGGCATGTTACACACATGCCTGCACACACACCTGACCGTGAACTACAGAGAACGTTTTTTTTGCAAGTCAGTCTATTTCTCACGGCAACGTGGGAGCAGGTGCATTGAGGATGGACTTGAGTTTGCATTTCATTAAGACCATTTCAGCAGCAGGAGAGCTAAAAAGTACACAAATGAACAATAGATTTAACCAAAAAGGTCTCAATCAACTTTTTTAACCTATGAACATGAGTCCTTACACTCAAGGGCTTTTTTCATTCAATGATTATTCTCTTTTTACCGTTTGGTTAAGTTTCATAAAATAGTGAAACATTACAATCCATGTTTCTCAAAATCCAAGGTGATGTCTTTAAATGTCTTGATTTATTAATCCTTAACCCAAAGATATTCACTTGATATGATATAAATGAGAAAAAGGCCAGAAATCTCCACAATTGATATATTAAAAACGGCATTTTCTGACATTTCCGCATGAAAAATATGACTGAAAAGACAAATCATTTCACAAAATTGTTGGCGATGTTTCTGTTTTTCGGCTTATCGATTGGTCGACTAACCTCACAGCTTGACAACACACACACACACACACACACACACACACACACACACACACACACACACACACACACACA
>NW_011352766.1:0-2207 GCF_000735185.1 Notothenia coriiceps
GCCGGGATGAACCGCTTCCTGTCGCTGCTGGAAATCACTTTCAGACGGGACCCCAACAACTTCAGGCCTCGCATCAACAAGGCCCACTCTATCAAGGTACACACACACACACACACACACACACACACACACACACACACACACACACACACACACACACACACACACACACACACACACACACACACAACTCCATCAAGGTAGACACAACAACACGTTATATCTATACGACGTATTTATTTAGGAGTCGAAACACAAACAGGGCGAATTCAGAGGTTTCCAGATCATTGGTCTAGCTCATCTACACTTCCCTCCTTTCCTTCTTCACCTTTATTTTCCTCACTGTTACCACATGTCTGTCTCTTTTCCCCTCTCTCCTCCTTCCTTACCTTCCCCCATTACTCCCTTCCTTTCCTTGGTTGCCTTTCCTTTATTTATATCTGCCTTTACCATCAGATTACTGCCCTTCAGATTTCCTTCCTCCCACTTTGATGTTCCTCCCTTTCCTTTCCTTAAATATTCCCTCACTACCTTCCACCCTCACTTCTCCTTAACTCCTCCTTCCTATATCCTTCCTCCCTCTCTTAAACATCAGATGTCAGTCTCCTTTGACCCCCTTTCTCTCTTGATGTGTCCTTGTTATTCTCTCTGAGCACCAACAGGACGGTGATGGTTCCTGTAAAGCTCACATGCTTTTATATTTAAAGAAACCTAACTTCTCCCTCTCTCTCCTTCGCAGGACACCGAGCAGAAGAAGAGCGGAAACTACTTCTTCCTGGACGACTAACACCACTTCCTGCGTGAACGACCGTGACCGAATAAAAGCCGTTAAATCTCACCAAGGCTTCGTTAAATAAATATATCATAAGGAACTTTAAAGATTTAAAACCAACCCGTCGGCCTTTTATTGCACCAAGTCTGCATTCAATAGCAGCAATGTTGTTAAACGCTTAACTAAGTGCATTGCATTCTGGGTCATGATGTGTTCACATTGTGGAGCATATTTTAATTCATGCATTTACAACAATAAACTGATGCTACCTGATCCAAGACCTGTTTCCATCTTCACTTATTACTCACACTGCATCGAATATCTTCCCTGTTCTTAAACGCCTGATGGTTCCGATGGTTTTAAAGGGGACCTATCATGCGAAGTGCACTTTGTGATGTCTTTGATACATCAATGTGTCCCCGGTGTGTCGGGGAACTCACGCAGCGTCAGGAAATAAAACCCTCTCTCTTTTCCTCCGTACCCAAATCTCTAAAAACAGGGGAACAACGGAGCTGATCCAGATTTGCGTCCGATATGACGTAATATCTGAAATGTGGACCCACGGCCCTATCAGAAACGTTGCTATCAGAAACAATGACCGACTGTTTTGGACGTAATATGGTCGGTGTTTACATTAGCATGGCTAACACTCAGAGCTAACCTGTACTGGAGAGCATGTGTGTGAAGAAGCAGGAAGTAAAAAGGAACTCACCTTGTGGTATAACCGGCAAGAGAGAAAGCCTTTGAGCTCCATACTGTTTCAGAGAGAATCCTTGATGTGGTTTGGAACATGATATGGCGTTTAATTTAGCTGAGTTTTTTGCTGCTAGAATTCTGAGCAGGCATTAGCTCCGCCTCCTCCTTTAGTAACATGGATCCAATGTCTGACTCCTGAAAAGCTGTTGCAGTGAATGATATCTCTAAAAGAGGAAGCACACCCGAGGGGAAAGGGAACTGATCATTATGTTGAGCAGAGGAGGTGTGATGGTGTCCTTAATCTCTATCAATAGTTTGAAACAGGAAGTGGTCCATTTGAGTTGGTTTCCGTGGTATATGTTACAAATGATCATTACAGTTCAATAAAGTTTGTATTGAACTTTAGATTAGCAGAAAGTTCCCATCATGCACTGCTCTCTGAGAGCCTTCAGTTTATGTTTCCACCAAGCCTTAGAGATTCAGTGAGGAGTTTAATCAGAGCTTTAAATATGAAAAATGTGTGTTTGTTTCAAAGGAAACATCACGTGACATGTATGAAGGATTTATGTATCATGTATTTCAGATCTGTAGATGTTTCTGCTGATGCTTCTCTGTTGCTGTCGTTCTGCACCTGTCCACCAGGTGTCCTCATTTCACATCCTGCAGTGGAGACAGTGATTGAACACGTAAGGGGATCATGTACAGCGACTTGGTCTTACTGGGGATCTAGATGCCGATC
>NW_011352767.1:0-7309 GCF_000735185.1 Notothenia coriiceps
CTCTGTCCTTAGACCCTCACATCGTACAAGGAAACACTTCCAGAGAAACCCCACAGTTTAAAGGGGAACATGGGAGAAACCTCAGGGAGAGCAACAGAGGAGGGATCCCTCTCCCAGGACGGACAGACGTGCAATAGATGCCGTGTGTAAATCAAAGAGATAATACATTTACAACATAGGTAGACCAAATGTTTGGAAATGCATGTGTCTGTAATAAGAAGATGAATCCACAAGGATTTCAACAATCCTGTGGGAGCCATCAGGGAAGTAGTATGATGAGAGTCAGGCAGGACCACAGAGACAGGTTCAGCCACGACTCGAAGTCCAGGACTCAGATCCAGGACTCAGGATCAGCCACGGCTCGAAGTCCAGGTTTCAGATCAGGACACAGGATCCAGGACTCAGGATCCAGGACTCAGGATCCAGGACTCAGGATCAGCCACGACTCAGGATCCCGGCGTAGATAGACACCAAAAATAAATTTGGGGGAAGCTGGGTTATTGGGAAGCTGAGAGGTACAGACAGAGAGACGGAAGAAGTAAAGTGTCCCCCGACAGTCTAAGCCTTTAGCAGCAAAACTAGGGGCTGAATCTAATCAGCCCTAACTATAAGCTTTATCAAAAAGGAAGGTCTTAAGCGCACTGTTAAAAACGGATAGGGTGTAAATAACAGCTTACATTTGAATAAAACCCAAACCTGATGAAAGTGATCATATACAACATAGTATACAAGCAAACATGTTATTTCTCTGGCAGTGACATCAAATAAACCTTTATCCCGACATAAATACATTTGGGAACGTTTTAAATTTGACCCTTGGACGACAAGAAGGTCAGGAGTCCAATATTCATCAAAGGTCATACAGTAAGTGGCCTTACTCTATAAAATACTATAATGCATGTGTTACTCAATAACAGCTTAGAGGCTGAGCTTAATGTCTAAAGAGAAGATGTTCACCACTTCATGAAAACATGCTTTTGGACTCAATTTGTAAACAATGTCTCAAACTATTCTCCAGAAATCAGTGTATCTGTATCTGATTTGAAATTACAGCCACGCTCTGATACAAAAGGCTTCAGTGTTGTCTGAATAACATGAGAGTATGAAAAAGAGCCAGCTATAATGTGACGGCTTTAATATATGGAGCATGTGACTCCTGCCTCGTGTCCCGAATATAAATCTTAGGTTATGGAACGGTTTGTATCTCTTCTGTTTGAGGGGAAACAGCTCGTTGGTTGATTAATAAAGTGCGGGAAATCTGTGTGTGTGATGTTATTGGAAAGTGTGTTTACGTTTATTGAAGATTAAAGTAGAGGAATAGGTGCATTTAAAAACAGCCATTCTGCATTAAGAGTACTTTTAGTTTTGGTACATGAATACTTTTACTTAAGAGAAACAATGCATATGACTTTTCCTAGAAACAGAGTATTTCCAAACTATGGTATTACTACTTTTACTATTCGTACTTTTGGTAAATAAATACTACATAATAAGTACATATGGTACTTAAAGTATATTTTGATGCTTATACTTTTGTACTTTGACTTGAATGTTGTACTTTAACTTGTAACTGAATATTTTTAAAGTGTAGTATTTGTACTTTTTACATACATTCATACTTTTACTCAAGCAAAAAAATGCATATGTCATTCCCCAGAAACAGATTATTTTTCTAAACTATTGTATTACTACTTTTACTATTAGTACTTTTGGTAAATAAAGTATACTATATAGTTAGCGCATCAATAATTATAACACAAAAATGTAATATATGCAATTCTGAAATTGGCCATACTACATTATGGTACATGTACTCGAAGTATATTTTGATGCTAATACTTTTGTACTTGTAACTGAGTATTTTTACACTGTAGTATTAGTATATGTTTCAAAGTAGAATACATGAGAACTTCTTCCACTTCTGTGAAAGGTTTTTATAGCATGTAGCATTATTTGAGAACCAGTAGGGGGCATATTTGATGCATTACAGATAATCCTCAAGCACTGGAAAACACAAGCAATGCTTTAACATTGAATGTGATTCCTATTCAAAAATGTGTTTTGTTGTGTTTGCATACACATGAGCCTAATCATGAGTAAATACATTAACAGCAAACCATTTCAACGTAGGTTTAATTGGATTAAATGTATTCTTGTTATATTCAGTTCTGTGTTTATTCAAGTTCAATACTCAGGTGTTTTTATTCATCACAAAGTTATATGCTCGGTTTTTGAACTGGTTTTGTCATTTGTGTTATTACTTCTGGTTTGTGACGCATTTAGTGTGACTTTGTGTGTATGAAAAGTGCTATAAAAATAAACATTGATTGATTGATTGATTGATTGATTGATTAGTTGATTGTTTGGTTGTTTGGTTGGTTGGTTTGTTAACATGTCGGTTGGTTGTTTAATTGGTCATTAGGTTGGTTGGTCGGTAAGTCGGTCATTCCATTGATTGATTGATTGATTGATTGGATGGTTGATTGTTTGGTTGATCAGTCGGTCAGTCAGTCATTTGATTGATTGGTTAATTGGTCAGTTGGTTGACTGGTCGGTTGATTAGTCAGTTGGTCGGTTGGTTGCTCAGTCATTGGATTGATTGATTGATTGATTGATTGATTGATTGGTCGGTTGTTCGGTCAGTCAGTCAGTCATTGGATTGATTGATTGATTGATTGGTTAATTGGTCGGTTGTTCGGTCAGTCAGTCAGTCATTTGATTGATTGATTGATTGATTGATTGATTGATTGATTGATTGGTCGGTTGTTCGTTCAGTCAGTCAGTCATTGGATTGATTGATTGATTGATTGGTTGGTTAATTGGTCGGTTGGCTGATTAATCATTTGGTTGGTCAATCGGTCCGTCGGTTAGTCTGGCAGTCAATTGTTTGGTTGATTGATTGATTAGTTGGCTGATTGATTGAAAACACAGCCCACTGCTCTGAAACAAAACTATCAAAGCAAAGGATATTAATGTTTCCTTTATTACTGAAATGTGTTTATGTATGTAAAACAGCACATAAGGAACATTTCTCTGTGCAAATACGTTTCAACAACAACCACAGAGTCTCATAAAAACCAACAACAATTTATAGGTCCTCTGAAATAAATATGCTTACATTTAACAAAAGTTTAACACCCCATTACTTGTGTCAAATAAGAGGGTGAAAGTGCATCGTCTTAAAGATAGGGAAGGGTTGAGCAGGATGATTGAAGCAGATTGAGGGGGGGTTAGGAGATATATTGAATTGTTTTGGTTTATTCCTCTTGCAGTGAGGTGGGGGTACCATCAGTGTGAAAGGGCATCAAGTGCAAAACCACTATGGTGTCAAACGCATCTCACAATTTGATATCAAACACTAAAAAGGAAGTTTGGGGAGTCAAAACATGACACAGGAGTGCAACAAGTGCTCCATGGCTGTCAAGGTGTTTCACTGCAACACAAGTAGGGTATCACCTGTAGCCATATCGAAGAATAATACATTAATAATTGTATAGGTCGCAACGATTACATTTACCAACGCTTCACAGTAATATTCATAATACTCAAGAAGCCCACTTTATGGGCCTCTTCTTGTAAAACACTGTGTGATAAGGAGCAGATTTCACTTTCAGATACATTTTCCTTCTGCAGGGGAAAACATTGAAAGGGGAATTAGAATTAGTGTGTTATCGCAGATACTGAAATAACACAACTCTTCTCACATGCTTTTTTTCTAATTTTAGCAACAAAGCTCATGTTTCCAAAGGTAATTATGACTCCTGAAAACCCCAGAGGAAACAGAGTGACACCAGAACTGTTCAGCATGTCTGCCTCAGCCAAAACAACAGAAGTTGGATTGTATACTATCCCTGTTCATCAAGTAGACCAAGGTATCTATTCTGACCATTCAGATGCAAACACACATGTTTTTAAGTGTAAAAGGTGCCAGGTCTGGGAGGCAGCTCTATGTCGGAAACCCTGTTTTGTATATTCCGTTGTTTAAGTGACAGAAAGAGGAAATCCCTGTGGCCGGTGCATGGGTTTCTATCATAGCTTTAAACACCGTATATGTGCAGTGTTCAAAGAAAACATCCTGCAGAATCAGCTGGGGTTGGAGAGGTCTCATTGAAAAAGATGAACCAGAAGTACTCACCACTTCTCTGTGGACTATTTACAGTTTCTTTGTAATCCAGTTACATAACCTGAAAATGAACTTGTGAAGAAAATGAAATAAGTAAAAGTACAATCTTCCAAATTGCTCCAGTAAAGTAAAAGTACCTATACTTCAGTAAAGTAATTTAGTAGTTTTTTTTCAACACTGTTCGCCCAAAACATCTGGATGCACTAATTTGGACAACTGGGGGAG
The DNA here is from genome assembly GCF_000735185.1 of Notothenia coriiceps. Lineage (NCBI taxonomy): Eukaryota > Metazoa > Chordata > Actinopteri > Perciformes > Nototheniidae > Notothenia > Notothenia coriiceps. The sequence continues at coordinate 4,349 of NW_011352767.1, forward strand.
GGGGGGGGTTACTTCATGAAGCAACAAGGCGAGGCACAATGAGACATAACGTCAATTATGTTTACAAAAGTGCCTTTCAGAAGCCTATCATGCACTAACGTTTCCAAACACAAGGTCAAAAACACAAGCTTTGAAAAACCTGGAATATGTGCAGTGTTCAAAGAAAACATCCTGCGGGAACAGCTGGAGCACATGAATGGGCGACACTTTGTTTTGAAAAGCGGTGTGGACACTTCTTTCAGATTTAAAAAAAACAGGGTATTCAGTAATGAATGCTTACAGTATTTGTTAGAAACACCTTATGACGTCTGAAGACTGCTTCGCTCTTCAATGTCACATACCGAAAAACGTGACATTGAAGAGCAAAGCAGAGAGAGATGTAAAATGGACATTTGGAAACGTCTTGTTAAAGTTTCTTATCGATGCATGGAAGTGTTGAGGTCATTTTAGAATCAGTATGCTCTTTTAGCGTTCTTTACTTATTTTTCTTTAACTAGTGCATTGCCTGTGCCCTGCTTCTACAAAGCGGGATGTTTGATTCCCTATTTTCTATTCAAAGTTTACTTAAATTAGTCACATGTCTATATTGCATCATTTGACTTCTCATAACCCGACAGTGTGAGCGGACACAGAGGTCTGTGTTACATTTCTTTGTGCACTCTATTTCTCAAAACATATTTAAATTAAACTTTTAAAAAGCCGTAGGGACATTTCCCCAGCAGAAATGACGCCTGTGCACATTTAGAAAGGTCTCCAAGAAAAGGCTGATCCGGACTATTTACATTTCTTTTGTAACCCAATAACTTTGAGGCTTCTCACATAAACATACAAGCCTCCATAAAAAAACAAACTCCACCCCCTGGAAAGTCAGAAGTGATCAAACATCTGTACAACACAACAGTGCTTTGTTGAGCTATGAGAGTGGACAGTTTATCATACAGTGAGTGGCATTGTGGGATATGCATATAATAAAGCAGGATAGTGGAGGGGGGGGGGGAGGAGGGAAACCCAGGAAATAAATTCACATTCAGTCATCAAAGCAACCACAGGAGCGTTCACTGTCAATCCACCACTTCAGGAAAAGAGAGTATCGAGGGGTCATCATGTCGGCCACACAACACGGTGTTTACAATACTGATAAAAAGGCCATTTTGGACGATATTCACTCCTATATAAAAAGTAGAGGGAGCCTCAGCCCGCCGTCAGTCAGGCGTTTCTGCGCGAACTGCTGGTGGCGGAGGAGCGGCCCGTCTCGTGGTCCGGTCTGTATTTGAGCCAGCAGATGAGCCATGTCACGACCACCGAGAACATGGCCAGGATGCTCGCGACCGACAGGCAGATGGGTCCCGCGGGCGAAGGGGGGGTGCTGTGGCTGTGCACGAAGATCAGGCCCATGAACAGCAGCACGAGCATGGACAGGAAGGAGAAGATGACGCACACGCAGCCGGTGGTCAGCGCCACCCTCTTGCAGCTCTGACAGCTGTCGTAGCGCACCGAGTCCTGCGAGAGGGTGGTGGCGGTGGACACGGTGCCGGTGGTGGACGGGGTCGCCTGGCTGACGCTACTGTACGTGCCCTCCTCCCGGCGGAGCGCGAGGAGAGCCGGGTGAAGCGGAGGGGGGAAGGGAGGCAGTGCGTCCTGAGGCAGAGGGTCCGAGTCCATGTACAGCGGGAAGTCCTCCGTCACCTTGGTGTTGTTGGGCAGGTTTTGTATCCGGTAATCCGGCACGGGGGTCCGATGGCGACACACGGGGCAGCTGATGCGCCATGGCCGCTCCTCGCGCAGATGGAGCGTGTTCAGGCACTCCTCGCAGAAGGTGTGCAGGCACTCGAGGATTTTAGGAGCACGGCGGTCAAGGTCGAAGTAATTGTAGCAGATTTTACACTCGTACTCCTCGTAGGGGAAGGCAGCGGCGCACGAGGGGGGCTCCGCCGCGGCGCGAGGAGCCACATCTACCTCTGCCATGTCATCTTTCGCCATGCACGCGCTCTCCGGTGAACACAAAGGGAGCTCGCGGACAGATGCTGATGACGGTGCACGTCTCTCCTCCCGCCGCCCCCCCCTCCCCTCCTCCTCTCATTGAAACGCCATCATCCCCGCGGACAGTGTTGTTATTATCACCCACCCCCCTCCCTTACACCACACACACACACACACACACACACACACACACACACACACACACACACACACACACACACACACACACACACACACACACACACACACACACACACACACACACACACACACACACACACACACACACACACACACAGCTGTGCTCACGGGGAGTTATTTCATCTTCACTGTCTTGCTCAATTATTTTCATCTGTGAGCGTTACTGCCTCGCTGGCCCGGCACAGACACTTCCTGGTTACTCCGCTGGATCCCTAGCAACCTCTTATACAGTATTTACATTTCAGAATTGAGAGAACTGTCTGTTCATCTAACACTACTGTATAAGAAAGCATTTCTTAGCATTTACCAAAATGTCAAACAATCCCTTAAAGTGTAACGAAATACACATCAAACAACCAGCTTCTAATCAAGTGCAGCTTTACTGTTTAGCGTTAGTGAGGGTTTTTTATTAACACAACTATCAAACTTTGTTGTTGTTTGCTGAAGTAAAAAGCTCTTTTTCACATTGAGTCCCTGATATTTAAAATGTAAGCTGCAGTATTTTATAGCTCAAGAAAACACTCTCTGAATAAACAGACTCTTTTTGTGTGCTTGGACTTTCAACATGCTTTAGGGACACTCTTTCGGGCCTTAATAACCAACATAATGCCCTGCTTCTAACTTTGACTTTAATCATTTATGCTCACAGCTTATATCAAAAACATAGCACTGAGTTCAGACCAACAAGTCGTCCAACTCATACGACCAAATAGGTCGATTGTTCAAGCGCTTTTTACGACCTATAATCAAGTTTTAAAGTTTCCGACCTCTAGTGCTCCC
>NW_011352768.1:0-2545 GCF_000735185.1 Notothenia coriiceps
TGATGTAGAAGAGACATGAAGAAGAGGGGACACATGTTGATGTAGAAGAGACATGAAGAAGAGGGGACACATGTTGATGTAGAAGAGACATGAAGAAGAGGGGACACATGTTGATGTAGAAGAGACATGAAGAAGAGGGGACACATGTTGATGTAGAAGAGACATGGAGAATAGGGGACACATGTTGATGTAGAAGAGACATGAAGAAGAGGGGACACATGTTGATGTAGAAGAGACATGGAGAAGAGGGGACACATGTTGATGTAGAAGAGACATGAAGAAGAGGGGACACATGTTGATGTAGAAGAGACATGAAGAAGAGGGGACACATGTTGATGTAGAAGAGACATGAAGAAGAGGGGACACATGTTGATGTAGAAGAGACATGAAGAAGAGGGGACACATGTTGATGTAGAAGAGACATGAAGAAGAGGGGACACATGTTGATGTAGAAGAGACATGGAGAATAGGGGACACGTGTTGATGTAGAAGAGACATGAAGAAGAGGGGACACATGTTGAATGTAGAAGAGGGGACACATGTTGATGTAGAAGAGACATGAAGAAGAGGGGACACATGTTGATGTAGAAGAGACATGAAGAAGAGGGGACACATGTTGATGTAGAAGAGACATGAAGAAGTGTGTGGTCTTTTGAACCCCAGAACTTACAAATGTCAGACTTACTAGAACCTGATGTCTCCCATTGGCGCATCGGGAGCCCTCCACACAAACGAGAGGTTTCTCTTCAATTGTTTGTCGGAGTGGGTGAGGGTGTCGCCCTCCGAGAGGCAGCGCAGGGTGTGAGTACCGGGGGGAGTGAGGGTCCAGGACCCCCCCACCAGAACCGGCCCCAAAGACCTGGGTCGGACCTCGAGTCCTGGACCCTCCACTCTGCGAGCCTGGAGCAGGAAACCCATGAAGTCTCGAGAGCTTCGGACCGTCACTGGTATAGAAACACAGAAACAAGAAGAGACATTGAATGAGTGTTTGCAGAAACATTCAGTTATTAGTACACTTTCTAGGTGTGCTATTTCTACCTTGGTACGCTAGGAGCCAGCATGACTGTTAAGCTTTCCATTTGTTTGTGGTACCTTGGTGGTATAGAAGATGAAACAACCAACGTCCCTGATTAAAAGGATATTTGTAGTCCATTGACTTCGTCTCTTAATTCCCCTTATGTACTAATAACTCTAATAAAGTTAGGGTTAACATCGTTAAAGGAATACTTGAAAATGATCATTTGTATTGTATGTCAATAGCAGGAAACCTATGAAGTCTCGAGAGCTTCGGACCGTTACTGAAAACTAAGGTATAGAAACACAGAAACAAGAAGAGACATTTAATGAGTGGTTTGCAGAAACATTATTCTATTTCTATTCAATTCAAGGCTTTATTGTAATTTGCACATTAGCTACGGTGTATGGCAATGAAAAACTGAAGTCTCCTCCAACAGTGCAACATATAGGACATAAAATAGAAATGTACACGTTTCTTTAAGAGTAATTCATTAATGTATTTACTTGTGTTTATCTGGGGTGACTCGTACCTCTCAATGGAGGGACATGAACAACCTTCAGAGTTTTTGAGTTGATTATCAACGTGTCCCGACAGGTAGAAGTAATTAAGCTGTTAGTTTGTAGGATAATTAGTAGCTGTAGAATTTACTTCTTTTAGCAATTGTTAAATAGTTTAAGGACTACCTGTGACTAACTGTCCCGGCAGGTAGGAGGAGGCGGATGTTCGCAGCGTGACGTGGCTGCGCTGCAGGTCCTGAGGCTGAGCCCGGATGTGTCCAGGAATCATTTCTCGACAGGAAGCATGGCTCGCTCCGCGGGAGAACGAGAGGGAGGACGGAGCGAGAGATAATAACAACAATCCCACCCCGAAACACTGGAGGCTGGCCTGCATCTCTGCAAACACACAGTGGAGAGGAGAGAGGGCAAAGTACACACTTCCTTTACTCAAGTAGAAGTACAGATACTCGTGTTTAAAAATACTCTGGTGAAAGTAGAAGTACTGACTAAACTTCTTTACTCAAGTCAAAGTAAAGAGGCTTTGAAATGTACTTCAGTAAAAAGTACCCATAACTAGCAGCTGTTTTAAAGAGTACCTGACCTCCCTTTATATTAATAGAACAATAATGTCATTGTTAGCTAATGAATGTTTCCATGGTGACCAACGGCAACATGACAACGTTTTCATTGGTCCCTCTTCTTTAGAGAAGACCAGGAAATGATGGATACACGGATCGTGTTCAAATCAATAGGCACGCAATGACTCTAAATAATAATGATCACGCCACCAAACACACATTCAGACTAAAGGAACCAGCCTGTTTGGAAAATGAGAGAAGTAGAAAGTACAGGTATTTGAGTTCAACATGTAAGAAGTAGAAAGTACAGGTATTTGAGTTCAACATGTAAGAAGTAGAAAGTACAGGTATTTGAGTTCAACATGTAAGAAGTAGAAAGTACAGGTATTTGTGTTCAACATGTAAGAAGACAATAAACTCAATAAAAAGTACCCATAACTAGCAGCTGTTTT
>NW_011352769.1:0-4497 GCF_000735185.1 Notothenia coriiceps
AAAAATGTTAACTAGGTGAAAAAAGGTAAGATAAACTTTAAAAACTTGTTGAGAGCTAAAACTAGTCTTTGCTGCTGCCTCAAAGAGGAGCAGGGGGAGAGGGGGGAGACAGGTGAGGCTGGTTCAGGAGCCCAGACACACTCACAACTATAAATGAACCAAAAAATAAAAAAATAAACAAGTTTCAATGTTTTTCATATTGGATATGGTATGTTATTGGTTATGGCCATGTTCTTAAGATGTTATGATTATTTAAATGTATACAGTTCTGTTTCATATGGGTGTAGTCTCTTTATTTCCCCCTCAAAATGCACCAGATTGATGCATTTAAGTCCAACATTTAAAAAAAATTATCTTACCGGGGGAGCATGTCCCCGGACCCCCCTAGAGGATTTGAGGTCCACCTCCACTTAAAATATGTTCAAATGAATAGGTTTCCTAAATAGATTTGCAATTTTTTTTAAAATACTAACCCATGTCCATATGTTTATTCTGGGGTAGTAGATTTAAAGTTTAGGGCTATCACTATGGACAGCAACGCAGTAAATATTGACAAATAAATCCAGGAAAATGGAACAAAAGAAAACTGGTAGTGGCCTGGCTGGGTGTATAATTCCCGGCCTGACTTATTGTCCCAGTCCGGCCCTGCTCATGTCACTAAATATAGTAATTAAAAGACCCTTAAAAGTAGACAAGGTCATACCATGTATCGTGAAATCAGATGGTAAAGTCACCGTGGATGGGATGCTTGAGAAGAGCTTGAATGAACAACATAAAAACAGGAAAATGTCTGACAAAGTTAACAGCAATACTTTCAAAACATCACAGATTAATTAAAATAAACTTGTATCAAATCAATTTCCATTTCACAGGCCAAGAAAAACATGTTCAAATGTGATATTGCTTCACATTTTCTATCGCAGATTCATTTGTTTGAAACTCTGAAGTCCCGATGTTTCTTCATCCTGAATGATCCGCCTTCCTTTGATAACAGTTTGTGTGCAGAAACGAGCCGCAGCACAAAGTCTGATTAAAAACAATCCGTAATACGGTTTACTATTTTCTCACTTTAAACAGGATGATTTTGTTTGTACATCTCTTCTCATGTTTGTCACAGTGAATAGGTTTTTGAATCACCCCAGCCAACAAACACTCAAAGTCTTGAATACATTTTCTTTGAATAACTTAATCCAACTTATTTGTTGCCATTTTGATTAAAATGCAGTCTTTGAAATACGTAAAAACCTATAATGGCGTCTTAACCGGCCAACTCTCTTTCCTTGATCCTGAACTCCTAGATTTGAGTTGATATATTTTTACTTCATGGAGTTAAAGGGCTTCACATCAATGGACCTGGCAACACGTATGCACTCGGTCTCCAACTGCGCTCACAGGGAAATGCATCGTTTAAATGTAGCATTTGAACCGAGGAAAATTAATTATGTAGGCAGAGTTTTAATATATGCATAGTATACACTCACACAATTGACTCTCTTTGTATCCGCCCCTGTTTACACCAAAACCAAAAGTGTGTGTATATCTGCATCTGTGAAAATGTGTTTTAAAGACAAAACGAAAGCTTCACACTGCTGTTAAACAAAGTCTTTTTGTAGTTTTTAATTTATGCATGTAGCCTACGCAACACTGAAATCAACTGAACTGCAATGGTGTGCAGGTAGAGAACAAGTTGATGCATAATGTTCATTTTTGCATTGCCCTTTTTAACTGTTTCTGCCACTGTGAAGCAATGCCGGCCCACATACTGTACCTGCAGATGTCATGTGATGCAGGCAAACAAACTTCAGCTCGAGTTCACAGCTACTGTACAGAGTGCATAGAGAAAAGAGTCCTAAAAGCCTTTCACCATTACGGTTCCTTTGTGTTTAAATGTCATCTCGCCAAACATTAGCTGCGCTTAGCTTAGCGGTGGTGATTTGAAGTCATACCGTGCTGCTGTTGTTACTGTGCATTGTTCCTGCTTTAGTGCTGCAGTTATACTGTGTGTTGCTCATTGTACAAAGTATATCTGTATTTCGAAAAAACTGCAGTCAACCAAAAACTTGATTATTCCATTCTTCTTCTCTGGAGGCTGGAACAAAACTACAGCGGCACAAAAGAGCATACAGTAAACATCTGGGTTTTATCTGATCTTATCTGGCTTGTGATTTCTACAACTGAAGATAACAACTGTAGAAAACAGAAAGTGTGTCGTCCAAAATTAAGATAAGACTTTATTTATCCCAAAGGAAATTGTTGTTCCAGAGTTACAAAAATACAGTAAACACAGCAGCATAATAGTAAAACTGTACACTAACAGTGCAGCAAAAACACTAATTAAATATCTACAGGAAACATGAAACATAGACGGTCACATAATTAATGTTAATATTACCATTACTAACATTTCATTAGAATGATGTATCCCCATGAGACACTTGGACTTTAGGTCTTCATCAGTCCTGAACTTGTAGTATTACTTATGTATAACTATTGATTGAGTCCTTTGTTGTGCCGAGCTCTTATGGGTAGGCCTGTAACGTTTGATACACATATGATTTAAAAGCTTGACAACCCCCAAAACTAATCACAGCTCCAGTTAGATCTCAGTTATTCTGGCTGCTTTGACAACAGCTAGGGGAGTTATGGAGAGTGAGTCATAGCTATTTGTCAAAATCTAATTCAGGCTATTTTAGCCTTTCATACCAGAGACCCAAATGGGATATTTAGCTTGTGTCGTGGGAACTGGCTTTATTAAAACACATAAGTATTCTTGTGGGGACCCGCTAGCTAAAGGCCGGAGACTCGTTATAAATCTCATTCCAAACTTTGAAAGGCCTTTGTTTAATACAGCACCAGAGAGGGAGCATTTTGTTATATAAGTGCGGGTGCAGTAATGATTTAATAATTGGGAGGTGATTATCGTTGTACTTACCGAAATAATAACATATTCTACTTTGCTACGACTGTAATACGGTGGTTACCAATGCACCTTATACAGTTACTCCAACTGCACTCAGATGTAATAACCATCATTGACTCACTCCATGGTTAATGGTGTTGAACTTTATATTTCTTTATCAGGAGTGACATGTTCAAAGCCTATTTGCACAATATCAACACTTCACATACTGTCTTTTTTTGGTTTACATCTCCATCCCGTCAAGAGTTGGCTGACTGAACTAATTAAATATGACAAGCCATCAGAAGGGTGACGACAGGACTAATTATGTGTTTAAGTCAAGAAAAACAACCACCAAAGAATTATATAAAGGAGAGCAGAAAATCACATTTTCATTTCGTTAAACATAGCAGGGTGGTCAGAGTTCCTGTCATTTCTATGTGTACTTTTGCCATTGCAAAGACTTGATCATCGTAGCGGGATACCTCAACGATAGACTTCTTATTAACCGACAATTTGGCAATTTTGGGGACTTGTTGAGGTGAGGTTTTACAGTAACAGCTGTTATGACTGGCCCGTAGGCCACAACAGGAAAAGAGAGAGACGTCCGAGGGTTCCAAAAACCACAGCATTTTATTGTGGCAATTCCCAAAGCAACACCGGAAACATGAGAGGATGATCGAGAGGAAAGGATCCCTTCCTGCAGAGGGCTTGGAGAGAGTCACGAAGGCCATGTGACTCCGAGCAGCTGGGCTTAAGCAGCACCTCGGCTCCGGCAGGTGTCCCCGGTCATGCTGATTGGCCTCTTCAGCTCAACCCCCACGTAGGACCTGCAACACAGCTGCACACTCACAGGCCCCAGGCTCTGGGGCCGTCACACAACCAAACGAGCAGTGTAGCAGTACGGTGTGGGAGGGATACACGTTCGGGGGCTTTTAACAGTTGTGAATAATGATGAATGTGATTTTTTTATAACCATAGTTGAAAGTAAGTTGGGCATCAAAGTGATTGATACAGGTACGGGAGCCATTTACATTATAGTTATATGTCTCTCAACATCAGGCCTTTTCTTATATCTATTTAATCACAAGAAAATCATAAACATATAGATGCTACATGTAGCAGGGATAGGATTTCAGCTTTCAGTTTCTAAACAACACTTTCATAAAGCTAAATTATCCTTTCTCAGTTCAAGAGATATCTAAATAGCTAGCTAAACATAGCGTTATTAGCTAGCTTAATTAACCAGCTAAACATGCTAACGATCAGCGGTGTTTTGGTTCAGTGCGATGGCTATGTGAAGCAGGGTTTAAGCCCGGAAGGATGCGGTAAACAAATATTTTAAATGATCAGATTCTAGTGATTCGGTACATCGAAAACAAATAACACAACCACTTTCAGAAACTGTACTCCTCCGTCTCTTCAGTCTTTTCTTGTATTTATTTACTTGTATTGTGTAGTAGAGACACAGGAGAGCAGGAGAGGACTCTTTAAAGTAGAGACACCACATACTGATATACACCTGAACATCAGCAGGAGAGGACTCTTTAAAGTAGAGACACTACATACTGATATACACCTGAACATCAGCAGGAGAG
>NW_011352769.1:7449-10963 GCF_000735185.1 Notothenia coriiceps
CACACACACACACACATGCCATGTATACATCACTTCCGGGGACATTACATTGACTTACATGCATTTCCTGGAGACTTTTCCTAACCTTAACCTTAACCAACACATGCCTAACCCTAACCAAGTCTTCACCCTAAAATTAATGATTCCCCTTATGGGGACCTCCATTAGGGAGGTGAGTCCCCACAAGTGACTGTGTGAACAGATGTAGGTCCCCACAAGTATAGTAATGCTAGGACACACACACACACACACACACACACACACACACACACACACACACACACACACACACTCTTTTGCTGCACATTATACAGAACATGTACCAAGAAAAACAGCTTTTTAGCTTTTCTCAGTGGGTAAACAGATGCTCCATTTATATCTTCAAATGTAAGTTGACATTTAGAAAAAACTCTCACAGATTTTCCTCCACAGACGAATTACTCGGTTGCACACAAACAATCACACACTAACTCGCTGTAGAGGGTGTTGTGGGAGTGTAATAAGACATCACTTCTTTATTTGGCGCCTGCAGGGACACCAGTCTCTCCCCTTCACTCGTCTCTCTCTTTATTTCATCCATCATTTGTCACTGTTTGTCAAAGAATAGAAAAACAACTGAGAGCACTTAAAGCTCTCGTTCATCTTCCTCTGTTCTCTCTTTGATCTTTCAGTTTGTTCTTTTTACTGTCCATTCTCAATCTGCCTCTTTTTCTGCTAAATCCTTTTCCCTTATTTTCTCGTGTTGTGTTTTCCTTCAAACTCCATTTTCTTTTTCTTTCTTTCTTTCTTCCTTTCCTTCCCAGAATGTAAAAATAAGATGAACAGAGTGGAGAAGGTGAAATACAATTATATATTTCTTCATTTTGCAGGTTGATCTGTTTTTACAAGTTTATGTGAAATAGCTGTTATGATTAGTTTTTGCCAGTTGTAAAAAAAAAAAAGCTTTTGAACAGAAATGTCATTTAAGAAACCAAATAACAATTTGATATCCTGGCTTATCGCAAAAAATCGTGTGTGTGCATACCGAATAACCCAACACTTCAGCGTTTCCACTTCAAATAATCTAACTTTTTAAAATATCCTCTCTATACAGGAGGTGGTGTACATTTGACTGACTTTACATTTTGAATGTAAGAACGATAAATTCAGCAAATCCATAACCTATAGAACTCTTGTCCAACAATAGATGTTATGACAAAGATATTGTATGACTTCATTTCTCCTTGTATATCAGGCTATCTTTTGCTTAGTTTATTACTCTGTTAGGTACATTGCACTACAGAAACTCAAAATCTTTCCATATATATTTGTCTAATATGTAGTCAGAATATTTCTTTACACCTGATACAAGACATACTAACTTCAGTAGTAACACTGCAGTGAGATATCTGGTCTTGTTTTTAGACAATGCATCATCTTGAAAAATCTCATTTTCAGTTGTATCTCAGATGTGTGGGGGAAACTTCTGTGTAGCAATGCAGTGGGAGTCACCGACTCAAAGGAGACACGGGGAGAGCTGGAGCTTTGATGTCAAACACTGATGGGTTTATTTGGAGCTTCGGCCGGAGAATTCACAAAACAAGTCTGACTTCACGGTAGAGTTGCCACGTCAATTCTGAAGAACTCTACCCCAGACTCGTGTATTTAGCTAGTTCGGAGAGAATAACATTGCAACATTGTGCAAAACAAGATAGAATGATACCCCCACCTCTATCAGCTGACGCCAACAGGCAGGGACAGGGAGACAGAACACAGAGAGCACAGCAGCCCAGGCTACAGGTGCGTGTGCTCAGTCAGGACAGAACTGATACACTGGGTCAAAGTTATGGGCCTTGGAAAATATTTCCCCAACAAGATGAAACATTTTTCTTTACGTATTTATTAGAAATTCACCAACTAACATCAGAAAACAGAAAACTTTTGAGCATTTGCAGCTTATATTGTAACACATATAGTTCAAAATGAGTTCTCCCAGCTAATTACAAGATCTGATTTATCTAAATATCCCTTCTTATTTCAAGAAATCTTACCAAGCTAATTTTCACTAATTTTTGTACTTATTTCAAGTGAAAACAGCTTTTTTTCATTATTGTTTAACTTGTTTTTGGAGCAGCATTTTTTCCAGTGTGGCCCAATAACAAAAGATAACCATTTATTTTTCAGGTGTTCTTTGCAAGCGAGTAAAACCCTAAAACTTGACCCGAACTAATAATAATAATAATACATTTTATTTCTATAGTGCTTTTCTTGAACCCAAAGATGCTTTACATTTGGGAGGGAGGGTAGACAAACAAAACAAAACCAAAACCAAAAAGAAACAAAGAAACAAAACAAAACAGAAAAGCAGTCAGGAGGAAGTTGGTTGAGAGGGGGGGGGGGCTTATGGATACAGAGTTGAAGAGGTGGGTTTTGAGGCAGGACTGGAACAGGGTGAGGGACTCAGACTCACGGAGGTCTTGGGGGAGGGAGTTCCAGAGCTAACTGTGACGGATAAAGTAAAATAATTCTTTTTCAATAAGCAGATCTTTAACTATTCTCATATTCAGTTAGAACGGCCTCCACCAAGTCCAATGGTGCACTCACATGTTCTTAGATATCCTTTCTTGTGATTCTAATTTGGTCGGGCCAGTACATCATTCTTTTAAAATTCAAACAAACAGATAAAGCCAGCCAAAAACATAACCTTCTAAGCAAATGGAATAAGAGGCTATTAAATCCCATCCCGAATGACACCAAAGTATTCAAAAAGCTGGTGTATTCACTGAAACATGAGAGTGATTGCTGGTTTCCCGCATGTATCTGCTGGGAGTGAAACACATCAGCCGTCTCTTTCACATTAAATGTCAGCAAGGGCAGGAAAGGTCAAAGCAGAGAATATCAAAGCTTCCATCACAGCACACCGAGAGGCTTCAAACATGTGAGAGCCAGCGTGATGACTGGAATCATGTCCTCACTCCCCAGATCAAATGCATTGGAGGTTGGGACTCTGGTAAAAGTATAGTGACATGTTTGCAGGTAACAAAAAGCTTTCATCCACTGCTGAGGCAACTCTTCGCTTGTGGTTGGCTTTGTGTTCCCCTGAAATTCAGCAGGTAATGATTTGATGATTGTGGTATTCAGTGCTAACAGTGGGATTAAGATTGGTTCGAGTTGAAGTGCTCTTAGAAACCTTTTGTATCCCCAAAAATGTGTGTTTGCTTTATAACAGGTTCTGCAGCCAAAATGTGCCACGGTGGAAATGTAAAAGTTGCTGGATAGTATAAAGTGTTGCAGAAATGAGTCCTTAAACCCCTGAGCACTTCTCGTCTCAGAGTAAGACGTTGGTTAGAAGCTTGAAGTAAAGTCTGTGGTTAACACAAGCTAAAGAGACTTTAACTTTTCATTCTACAACATCACATATGTAAGATATACCCCACTAGTGAATTTAATTTAATTTGACTAAACCTCATCACGCCCAACATTAGCGACCTTTAGCTTAGTGGTGGTGACGTCATGTGAACGTGCTGTAGTTCCT
>NW_011352770.1:0-2953 GCF_000735185.1 Notothenia coriiceps
CACAGAGACCCTCACACACAGACCCTCACACACAGACCCTCACACACAGACCCTCACACACCCTCACACACAGACCCTCACACACAGACCCTCACACACATCTCTTCTTCCACTCGTCTGAGAGGACATTTCTCTTTCTGCTGGTTTCTAAGAACGTTTAATGCTTCATACTTTAACGGACCGTCTACACAACAGGCATAAAAAAATCTTGAAGTTGGGCGTGTCTGAAGCTTGGCGATTTTTTGCGAGCAACACTACCAACAACCAATCACATGAATCTCCCGCCCCCCCGACATTCAAAGCAATAGCAATGTTAAAACGAAGTAAACTGGATATAAACTCTCCAAACAGGCGAAAAACCTACCAGTTTCACCCACTGTCTCTGCCACCTCCCTCCATGCCTGGTTCCTCCGGTTTGTATCCCGGTAAATAGTTCCGGTCGTAAAGAACCGGGTGATTTGCTACCGTAATATCTCGTTTGGAATATGAGGAAATGAACTGCGGTCTGTCTCTCCCAGCTTGCACGCGGTTTGATTGGCTGCGCTTGCACTGGCGGGATTTGCATAAACGGGATTTGATTGGCTGATGCCAAGCATCGAGCCTCAAAAGTTGAACATTGTTCAACATTGTTCAACTTTTGATGCCGATAGATGCTCGTGATGCTTGCAAAGCCATGCCATGCTCCCCACAATGCAGTTCGGCGAAGATTAAAAATCTTCTACGTCACCCCATTCAAGTGAATGGGCGAAGCGTTGAAAGCATTTTTCGATGCCTGTAGTGTAGACGGGCCGTAAGACGTTTCTATCAGAGTGAGTCGCAGGGAGTGAAAGTTCAAGGAGACTTCTTCACTGATCACTAAACTCTCGTAGATTCGTCACGTGTTTAACTCAGAGAAGGTTAGGCTAGGTCACTCCTCTGAGCTTAGGAAGAGGTTTCCATCATAAACATCCTGACTGCAGAGGTCATCAGAAAACATCTCCTAAAGTGAACTTAGTATGTCTATAATTCCCTACAAACATGTGTCCAGTGCGACAGACGTCCCTCCTCTCTCATGTCGTCTTTGTGTCTCCTGATAGAGGTCTTACCATCACTTTCCGTACAGAAGCATCTTCTCACAGAGAAACCGTTGTTATATTTACACCAAACCAAGATATCTTAAACACCATATATAAATCTTCTGACTGAACAAAGCAACACACATTATTCCCTTCTGATCCCATCTCCCACAGACGCAGTATTAATTAGGATGAATATGTTCTTCTTTAACAGCATTGGTCCAGATTGTGTGCAACAGGAGACCCTCTCTCAGCGTGCTAATAACCTCTAACAGGCCGGACTTTGATCCACTCCCCCCCTCTAATACTCCCTTTGCTGCTTCATTAGCAAAATGTATTTTTCATTTAATTTCCAACAAAAGCCCGGGGAGCAGCAGAGCCTCTGAGCTGTGATAGAGGCGCCCGAGCACGTGCCTGAAGGAAACGTATCAACCAGCGCCAATTAGGCCAGCATGTTGTTGTGCAGGGCATTAAGACCTCGTTAAGAGCTGCGAACAGACGGCCTGCACAGAAACTACACAGGAAGTTGCTATGGAGAAGCCGGCCCTAACAACACGTCTTCATACATTAAAGTGTTTGGTAACACCAGGTGGCCGTAGCAGGAAACTGCAGCCTCACCACAATCATTCTCAACCCCCCTGGTGTTCCCCTATCTCTGAGAACTGAGACACCTTCATGATGTCAGATCAGTGAAATCTGAACAACAGGTTCACGGGTTCCTCGTTACTTCAGCTTTCATGGAAATGAAGCTGGTAGTGTTCCTGTAGTCCTGACAGAAGCATCACCTGAATTATTATTATAATGCTGATAAGAGTAAATTAACTCTGATCATAAAGAAACACAAATTTAGCCTCTATTTATGAGATCTGTAAAAGACTAGTAGTCTGGTCAAACAACAGTGACAGCCTTTCAAAATCAACTATTTCCATAAATCAAACATGTGTGGAAAATCTGCAAAGCATATATATTGTTTTATTCTACCAGTTTAGGCTGAACTAAACTATTGAATCATTCTTAGATTTTAATGAAAAACATCCCCGACCATTTTCTACTTTAATCAGATTACCTTAAATCAATACTTTATTAATCCCAGGTTCTATAACAGTTGCAGCTTATCAGTGAATACTTAGCCCCTCTTCCAGTAAAACACTAGTAGTCTGGTGAAATAACCATATAGTGACAGTCTGTACAGGCCTTTCAAAATATGCCATAACCCCAGGTTCTGTAAGAGCTGCACCGTATCAGTGAATCTGTATACAGTGTGCCGGTTGCAGCTAACCTTTAAGCGAATATAAAGCAAATAATGATGAGAGTCTCGGCTCTCTTTGTTTGCCTCAGACGAGGCACACAGATATTAAAATGTGGTAATATCAGCGAGGTGACACCTCTCTGCAGACGCTACATCTCTTGACTCTGAAACACAGGAAATTAAACTTGTTTTGGTTCCCCTGCAGAGAT
Source organism: Notothenia coriiceps (assembly GCF_000735185.1). Lineage (NCBI taxonomy): Eukaryota > Metazoa > Chordata > Actinopteri > Perciformes > Nototheniidae > Notothenia > Notothenia coriiceps. The sequence continues at coordinate 2,514 of NW_011352770.1, forward strand.
GAGATCAGTGTGTGTGTGTGATGTAAGACCCTCAGAGGCCACAGAGGTTCCCGTGTCTTCCTGCCAATAATCACCCCATTAAAATTAGTGATTTCGCCCGGACCGTGTACTGTACACAATCCTCAATTAGCCGAGGCGTGGAGACGGCACCTCGTCTGACCTGCAGAGCCTCGTTATGAGAGAGTGACTCACTGAGATCTTGAGGGCCACACACCACACACACCACACACACACCACACACCGCAAACACCACACACACCACACACACCACACACACCGCACAAACCACACACACCGCAAACACCACACACACCACACACACCACACACACCGCAAACACCACACACACCACACACACCACACACACCACACACACCGCAAACACCACACACACACCACACACACCACACACACCACACACACCGCAAACACCACACACA
>NW_011352771.1:0-15501 GCF_000735185.1 Notothenia coriiceps
AGAGGGTCCAGCCTACAGACCCCTCACTGCTTCAGTCTCCCAGAGATCTTCCTCCTGCTCTGCTGCTGATCGGTGAGTAGCGCTTTCCTCTCTGTACTTTGAAGAACCGTCAGAAAGTAGAAGCTGTAAGATATTCTTCTGAGGAGCTGGGTGTTTATCCCACTGCTATTTATAACATGAGAGCCCCGTCACATCAGACAGGAACACAGCAGCTGATACTCTTACATGCACAGTGGAGAATGGTATGTCGTCCACGTAGAGAAATAACAAACACAATGGAAATATGTGATCTCCTTCAATTCATCATTAAATGCAGCTTATTGTAGTATCTGAAGGAACACTGGGACATGCAGTGATGGAAAAAGTACTCAGATCATCTACTTAAGTAAAAGTACTAACACAGTCTTAAAATACTCCATTACAATGTGAAAGTCAAGTATCAAAAGTGAAAGTACTCATGGTGCAGAATGTATCTTATAAATGTGTTGTATTATTATGGAATATTATATTCTGTTTTTATCATTAGAAATATAAGAGTTGTAGAATGTTGTAATTTGTCAATATGGAGCAAATGATGAGCACATTGCTGGTACTACATATATCATAAACACATGTATTTATGTAAAAGGTAACAAGTATGAAATAAATGCAATGCAGTAAAGTACACTTCAATCTGAAATGTAGTCAAGTAGAAGTACATGAACATGGAAGTACTCAAGTAAAGTAAAGTCAATTATGTTAAGTAAGTGTACACTTCTGGGTACATGAACTATTTTTACCAAGTATATGATAGTTAAAGAAAATAATAAGTAATGTTTATGTTAAGTAAAAAGCTTCGATATGATTCGATGCGATATCTTCAGACAGTTGTAAAAAATATACAACATATACAATTAACTCTGTTAAGCCGTAAGCCTACACTGTTTGTTTTTATCTGGTTTGTATCAAAAGATCCAAAAAGGCAATTATTATGGTGTGACTTTAAGGCTAGTGGGTCAACAAGGAGGAATAATTAGTGAGTCGCCCCCCCCCACATTGGTATGATCCGATGTTCCTTTCTGCTGCATGAATGTTGCAAAAGTAAGAAAATTATGTTTTTGTGACGATTGAACTACGACTGAAAGGATGTTTAAAACTACACATTCTTCAGGTGGAGTTACTGAAAGCTGCTGGAGGCATACCAAAGGAAACAGTTTGCTAACATGTTTAACATAACAACTTTATAAGGTGATAATATCTGTAATGAGCGTTACATGTGGAGCATACTGTACCAAGTAGAAGCAGGTTTTTTCAGACCTGTATTCACACTCCTCTACCCACATTCTCTCCAACCTCACCCTACTTTTCAAGGTGACCCCGCCGCAGGATGTCTTCCACCCCGGCGCTGCCCCCGCTCTTCACCACGCTGCCCTCCTTCCCCTCCGCCTCTCCAGGGATCCCGGCTGCGGAGCTGAATAGCACCTCCTGCACAGAATGGGACCAGGCGCACCACCTCCTCTTCCACCTGGGGAGCTTGGCCCTGCTGCTGGCTCTGGCCCTCCCCAGCACCATGAGCCTGCACATGATCCTGCTGCGCCTCCTGCTCATGACAGGTCTGTCCCCCGCCCCCCCGCTCAGGCCATTCCTGTGCTGATAACACTGAAGCAGGGAACATTGGCTAACAATACATTTATTCTAGTTAAAAGTGACCCACATATTGGAAAATCATGACCACAACAAGCCATTTACAATCACACTGCAACTTTTAGCTTATTGTATTTCTTTTGTCATGTCAAAATCAGAATCAGAAACAGGTTTATTGCCAAGCAGGTTTCCACATACGAGGAATTTGCCTTGGTGTATATGGTGCATACATAAACAGAGTTAAATTGTAAGAAAATAACCGGGAAAAAAATATTATAACAGGAAAATATAGCAATATTTACACAAAATACAGATTAAATATAGATATACCTTTATATATAAAGTACAATATGTGCAGTATTGGTAGGACAGGTGTAAAGCCATGCAGATAGCTTTGTGTACTAGGTGCAAAACTTGGATGTATAAAGTTGAAATAATCTGCATTACTTGCACATTGTTCTTGCAACATAGTCTTTCACTATTTGTATTGAACCTGGGACTTAAGATTTCCAATGCCATAACAACACTGTAGCTACTGTGACAATAAAGCCTTTGAATCTTGATAGATCAGTTGAGCTAACCTTTGGAGGATTGTTCTAAAGTTGTCCTGCTCAGAGAGGGATCTGTTGAGCAGAGCTGAGGCAGGCTCTGTGCAGCGACAGATGGAGAGAGTGGCGGATGGAAAAAGCACTTCCAACATGTTTATCTTCTGTTTGGAAGGAGAGAGGAGACAGGAAGCAGCTGTACATATGGGACTTTTTTACAGTTCATTTATTTATACTGCCTTTTGGCACAAGCTAGTCTCAGAGGCTTTCACAGAGAAACAGAAAGAGGAAAAGTGAATTTACAGAGCAACAGTAGTTCATCGTGTAAGGGGAAATAAATGGGAACAGTTTGAGCCAAATTATCTATTTTTAGTGTTTAATTTGTACTCTGGAGCCAACAAAATCATACAGTAATATAATATTTGTATATATTGACTTTTCAAATATACTCTTTATTGTGTTCATTTACACATATTCTTAACCTTTCTAATCTATTTACAAACGTTTTGCTTAAAGGGGCCCCATTATGATTGTGGGGTTTTCCCTTTTCTATAGTGTGTACGTTTGTTTACTTCCGTAACAGTGACATCATTATGTAACACTTGCATTTCTATTGGCTAGAGCTCCAACACATTGTAAGCTAAGGGGCGAAACATCTCGAAGCGGTTAAGGGCAGCTAACCAATCAGAGCAGACTGGGCTCTGGTTTCAGACAGAGGGTGAAAAGAGGTGCTGCAGCACAGGCAGTATGAGAAAAATAAAGAACTTTCTGAACATTGAGCATGGAGACACGTCACAGTGGAGACACTAAATACTGATATGAAACCTATGAAACTCTTCAAGTCACTGTTACGAACTCAGACACTTAGGATGTAGGACCCATTTGCACGACCCTGCAGACAGAGGTAAAGTATTTGTAAGATACTTTATTTTCCAAATACAGCATTGACAAACGAAAAAAGGTAACCATCAAATCTCAAGCCGAGATGACAAAAATAGAGAACAAAAAATGAAAGCGCTCATAGTGCGGAATCAAACTTTTCAAAAGCACAAGGAGCATAGACCTGACCATAGCAAGAGACAATACGAACTGACGAGGAACACTGGGAGGCAGGGGAATTTAAACACATGATAATGAGCAGTGTAATTACATACACGCTATATCGCACCCCTTGACAATGAAACGCCACGCGTGAGGCTTTTATTAGCCTCCTTTTATCAGCTAAATTACATCGAGAGCAACAGGTGTGAGTTAAACAATACAATAGCCTATTCTGCTAATTCCACGTTACAGCGGCAGAAAAAAGAAAAGTTTGCATATAGAATTGACACTGACAGGGAGAGAGAGAGAGAGAGTGAGTGAGGGAGAGACAGACAGACAGACAGAGAGAGGGAGAGAGAGAGACACAGACACACACAGGTAAACAGAGAGAGACAGGTACAGCACACAACAGGTGGCCTGTGTCTCTATTGTCATACAAAACACTTTTTCAAATGACCCATTATTAGAAAATATATTCTAAACTCACTATTGACGTTCTCAAAGCAGCACGATCCGCCGGTTGTTGTGGTTGGAAGCGAAAATGTCAATGACACGCTGGACATCCAGTGCCTTACTCCTCTGCTTATTGATAGCCAGCAGGCCCAGGTTGCTGTTCCGTGCATCACCACTGCTGTTTCTTAGATAATTCTTGATGCGACGGAGACAGGAGAAGCTGCGTTCGCAGCCAGCAGAGGTCACAGGCAGAGTCAGGGAAATGCATATGAGTCTGTGTAAATCCGTAAAGGCATCCTTGTAGGGTCGCATTAAAGCGCCTGTTCGACTTGTTGTACCTCAATGCGAGGGCGTTTAAGAACAAATCTATCCATCCGAAATATACAATTAATCCTAGAAGTTCTGCTGTCTGTCTGCAATTTACTCGGCGCGAGTTTGGGGAATTTTCACTGTGAACGTGACGTATCAGTAATGCATGACGCAGCAGACCCAACGTTTCGTTGCTCTGATTGGCTGTAGGTCTATTCAAATTGCATTCGGAGGCATTTTGATTTGACCGCGGCCGTGCTGATATGCGAGAGAATTTCCACACCTTTAGTCTATAAAACTCCCCCACTACTTAGACTATTCCTTACACCCCTCTAGCATAAGCCTGAATGGTCTCAACCATATTGCGTTAGTAATGTGCACTTCAGTATCAGTTTCTGTGTTGTGGACACGACCGGTAGATTTTCGCAATCCGTGTTCTCAACATGCTTACTTTAGCATCATTTTTCATGGTCGGGCTAAGGTAGGGCTAAGCCATTTCCTGGTATGGCTATGGCCTACCCCAGGCATACCCTGGCGCCGCCACTGATAATGAGGAACAGGTGGGAACAATCAGACTGACGCTGATGAGCACTGGAGACACAGAAAGGATGCCAGGTGAAAACAATCAGGAAGCCTGGATTGAGAGATAAATGGTGAGTGAGAAAACAAACATAAAACAAAGTGAACCTGAACCTCTCTAGCATTTCTGTCGGTGCACAACAATACCCCCCCCCCTCTAGGGCCGACTCCTGATGGCCCAGGCTGATTGTAAAAGTCGTGGATAAGAGTCTTGTCTACGATAAATGAAGCAGCTACCCAGCTCCTAGCCTCAGGACCGTAACCCCTCCAGTCTACCAGAAATTGCTTTCCCCTCCCCCTATTACGGACCTCCAGTAGCTTACGGACCTTGTAAACCTCACCCCCTTCAAAGAACTGGGGCGGTGGAGGGGGCTTGGAGGCGGGAACAAGTGTGCTCTCACACACCGGCTTGATTTTACTGACGTGAAACTTTGGATGCACTCTCATAGTCCTGGGGAGTTGCAAGCGTCCAGAGACCGGGTTGATGACTCTGGACACCGGAAAAGGACCCACAAATCTCGGAGCCAGTTTCTTTGAGGCAACATGGAGTGGTAAGTCCTTAGTGGAAAGCCAAACCTTTTGGCCTGGTCTGTAGGAGGGAGCGACCCGGCGATGGACGTCTGCAACAGCCTTCATCCGAGCTGAACTTCGGAGAAGAGACTGGCGAGCACCAGCCCAAACTCGGCGACAACGTCTGATCATGGCATGAGCCGATGGAACCATCACCTCTTCCTCGTTGTTAGGGAAAAGCGGAGGCTGGAAACCATTGACACAATGGAATGGAGAGAGACCTGTGGCTGCCGTAGGAAGAGTATTGTGGGCAAACTCGACCCATGTGAGGTGGTCACTCCAGGTGGTCTGGTTCCGGGAGACGAGACAACGTAGCGTTGTTTCTAGTTCTTGGTTCAGACGCTCCGACTGTCCATTTGACTGAGGGTGATATCCTGATGACAAGCTGACGGTGGCACCTATGAGTCGACAAAACTCCTTCCAGAAACGAATTGTGGACCCCTGTCGGAAACAATGTCATCAGGGAATCCATGAATCCTGAATATGTGATTCATCATGACCTCTGCGGTGACTTTGGCAGAGGGAAGCTTGGTCAATGGGATGAAGTGAGCCATCTTTGAAAATCGATCCACCACTGTTAGGACCGTAGTCTTGCCTCTGGATGAAGGAAGTCCTGTCACAAAATCCATTGAAATGTGTGACCAAGGACGTTGGGGAATCGGCAGCGGCTGGAGCAAGCCCATCTTGACTTGAGACGAGGTCTTATTACACACACACTCCGGACAAGCCGCTACATACTCCGCCACATCCTTCCTCATGGCTGGCCACCAGAAACGTTGTTTAATCCTGAACATTGTCCTTGTTACTCCCGGATGGCATGAAAGCACAGATGAGTGAGCCCAGTGGATGACCTTGGAGTGAAGAGCCTCAGGGACATACAGCAGATTGTTGGGACAATCGCTAGGTGAAGGATCCATGACATTCGCCTTTTTAACGTCCGACTCCACCTGCCAGGAAAAGGCTCCGATCACACGGTTAAGTGGAAGGATGGTCTTGGGCTCTACAGCAAGTGGTTCTGGATCGTAAAGACGAGACAAAGCATCAGGTTTTTGATTCTGAGACCCGGGACGAAAAGAGAGTGTGAAGTTGAACCTACTAAAGAATAGTGTCCACCTGGCCTGACGGGAGTTGAGACGCTTAGCCTTTCTTATATATTCCAGATTTTTGTGATCTGTCCAGACTAAAAACGGCTGCTCTGCCCCCTCTAGCAAGTGTCTCCATTCCTCAAGGGCAGCTTTTACAGCTAACAGTTCCTTGTTTCCCACGTCATAATTCCGCTCTGCTGTTGTCAACTTCCGCGACAGGTAAGCACATGGATGCATCTTGTTGTCTTCTACAGATCGTTGAGACAGTACTCCTCCAATTCCCTCATTGGAAGCATCAACCTCGACCATAAACTGGCGCTGGGGATCTGGAATGGTGAGTATGGGAGCTGATGTGAATCTCTCTCTGAGGCGTTGGAAAGCGATGTCCGCCTGGGGAGCCCACTTGAAAGGAACCTTAGGAGAAGTCAGAACATGCAGACGGGCAGCAACAGAACTGAAATTCCTAATAAACTTCCTATAAAAGTTAGCAAATCCTAGAAACTGCTGAACCTTCTTCCTGGAGTGGGCCACTTGGATACTGCACTGATTTTAGCAGGATCCATTTACATTTGATTAGGTGAGATTATGTATCCCATGTTACAAGTGTCATGCAAAAATGAATCCGAGAAGTGTACTGACAAATCATTCTAGTAGACGAATCATAATTATCGCTAATCTTTACGTGAAAAAGTACGTCAGATTATCATATAGCTGAATTAAACTGTGCATTAGGTTTACACTTGGGTGGTGCCAGTGCTCAGTGTAAGATGTTACTGGTTTGTGTTCCAAATATCATAAAACGACCGTGTATGAGACTGAGTAGGTACTAGGGAGGCGACAGAAGCGGAAAATGTTTGACTAGAATTAGTTTACTACTTACGATATGTGAGATGGAGACAATTTGGGTCACGAGTAAATCTAGTCCATCATGTGTAATAACAACTAGGTCGGTTTTGCAAAGTTTTCCACAGTGCCTACCATCTCCATAGTGAAACGACCAGCAGACCATATTAGTTTAGCTTGCGTAGTAATAAGTCACCCTAGTGCATTTGTTTTCCTACAAAAGCGGAAAGATAAGGTACATGAAATTTGATCTACCGCTAGTAGCCAATTAATCGTAGGCAGACGGAGGGGTAATAGTGGTGGGCCCCGATGCGTACAACTGACTTCGGTGTTTGCTATTATGTAGGTTAGCAATGAAATGTGGATCTTATCGGTACAGGTGCATAGAAATATGATACCGGAGGCCCATTTACACCTGTTACGATATAAATATACTATTAACCTTAGACTACTACCTGATCGATTGGACATTTAGACGCAAACAGAACGGGTGTTGATAAAGAAGGAAAAGACGACACACATCATAACACACACACACGACAAAAACCACTATATCATCACACATCTATCACACTCAACACACACAACACAACACACACGCAACACCGACGAACACTACACACTTACACACACACATCACATCACAACCACACCTATCAACACACACACACACATCACTACACACGACTACAGACTAACAAACTACTTCGACACACACACACACACACACACAGCAATAAACGACGTCGGAGCTTAGACATGTCCCTATCATAGAACGCGCCGCGCGGTCTAAAAACTCCTCTCTCTTGATCCTCCATACTTAGACTACTATCATTAGTATGGTAGTACGTGGTATGTAGGTCCGATGTTACGAAGTCTTGAGTCGCTCGTGTTCGGTCGTGGAGTACGGAGGCGGTATGACTGGCCTGGGTAGAGTCGTAGTTTTACTTTTAACGAAAAGAGCGGACTGTGACGTATAGATTAATCCTATGGTTAACGGTCACGTGTGTATGTCAGAATTATGTTAGATACATATTAACATTGGTTCCTCTATCTCGAAATGTTAGTCTCATAGATAGCTTATCTCGTTTAATGTAAATCGTTAACGTAGACTATACGACATTTTTTTTTTGGTATCCTTATTCAAAAGGACGCAGGTGCCAGGTCAAACATATATCATTATCATGTGCGTCTTTATGGTATCTGTATCTCGCGGGATATATCGTGAAATTACGGGACAATAAAAACGAGACCCATTACTACGAGTCATACGAGCGAACTACTGAGTATTGGTGTCTACCAACCTATATCAACGAAGGGGGGTTGAATTTCGGTCAGGAAGTGAGACAAGATGAAGAGGACCAGAGAAACTCAAAAACCAAAAAACTGGATTTCGTTAGCGGCATTCAGGTGGTATTCTATGACTCCGCCTTATACTACTTTTATCAGTTGAATCAGGACCGGATATAGGGACATAACTATGAACAAATCTCCGTCTCACACATAGAAGATGATGTAGCGAAAGTTAGAGTAGACTAATCGAGTTACTAAGAGTATTCACACTGCTTTAGCGGACACACTTACAACGCGATGCCGACACCTTGAATCAACCGATAAAAGATAGCCGCTCATCACCACTTCGGTCTGTAAAGTTGTTACGATCCAAGAAACCAAAAGTCTAATACTCAAACAGTATTACGATAAACACTAAGAAACCCACGGCCGTGGTGCTGTTGCATGCTGACTTTTTTATTGCTACGGTGTCGCGGACAGGGTATCTTGGAACCTATAGTAGGATACTGATATCAAGACAAAAAGACTGGAAATCGTAATAAACTTGGGATCCCACCTCTAAATATTGACTCGTGTTCATAACGACACTTCGGAAAGAAGGTAACCACCTAAGTAACAGAAGTCTGAAAAGAGTGTCTTTGCAAAACCACTGGATATTTACAAAAATTGTATGTATTTATATTATCTTCAAACAAATAAGTATATTGAGTTAATGAACAAAAAGACCCTATTCTGGCTCTACAACAAACACTAGCTCTCCAATGACGGTATACTAGTGCATAAATAACAAACCTTTTTTCTTACACTCACTACAATCATCTTGAGTAGCTTAAGATATGTCATTATTCCATATAATATTCCAACCTAGTCCGTACAATCCATTTTGAGACAACATACTTACGTATACCTGTGTCCAGGTATAGGGTATGATCGTCAGGCATTCGTACTCGACTAGATGTGTATCACATAACTACAGTTCTATTATAAGAAAATGCATAGTCGTCAACAAGGTCTGACTGAACAACTATTTCGGACGTGAAAATTAATAATTATTAGAAAATATAGAACAGTCCTAACATTATAATAAGTAACAACTTGACGATGAAAATGTCCCAGCAAGTCATTTAAGTGTCGAAATAAGCATAACATAGCCACAATAACAATTGTAGTAGAGGTGTCACAAAGCGGATAATATCAAAAGATGTATTGTTATGTACCATGTTGTATGTATGTAATTTTGTATGTATGTATGCAACCTCTAGAGTATCATCTCCACGTGTTATCTGGAATAGTAAAGTTAAGTAGTTATAGTAGAGATACAATAATTTGAGGTATTGAAAGTGGCAAATTTAGTGTAGGACTAACCCTTGACGAAGATGTGGTACGAATAATAAGAATAAAACTAGTTGACCTACGTGTATTAACGTATACAAAGAGCCCTTACAATACAAAGAGATTTGATCATGGTTTGATTTAACTTCAGAAAGCAAACAAATTGTTTTCTGTATCTTTTTTATATCCCCAGAGAAGCACGAACGTCGACATCTTCGTAATATATATTGATAATTCGTGGAGTGAACGAATGATCAAGAGTCTGTACGTAGTAGTTTTGAGTGTAATATATATAAACAAGAGCAGTCGTAGAACGGTCTAGATGTTAGTTTTATATTTCGCCTACAAGGTCTGAATTTAGATATAATCGTTTTCACTAAGAGAATAAGAACTCTGTGCCGAATAAAGTTATATCTGTATGTCCGGATGCAAATTTCATGGTCGCCGGTACAGAGGACCCTAATTTCTTCCATACATGAGATCAGGTTAAGACAGAGTTAGACACTATAAATGTTATAGAAGTACGTAAATGTAGTTGATATTGGAACCAAATACCGTATTCTTCCGATTTACGAGAACCAGAACTTGAATAATCAAACGTCTTTTATGCAAATTTTCGAATAAAAGAGTGACGTACAAGAACCTAGGTTAACCCCATAACTAACGTTTCTTATTTACATAAAGTAAGCACAACGCTAGGTCTGTCTAATCCATTTCACTTAACTTGAGTGCTTGTAAAATATCGAGTGTACATCCATAATTAACATTTTGTTATAATACGGTCTCTTCTAAGAGACCACGCCAACCGACTCGTTTCGTAGACTGCGTATTTACTCCTTCTTGTTGAATTAAATTTACTATATATAAGATCAAACGCGCACGTAGAATTCCTCTTAGCTCTCCTCCCCTTGTAATCCTCCTATTACTGTAACTCGCTTCCTGTACCCGTTTAGGGAAGTATATACACTTAACAACACCCCTGTGAAATGCGTACTGACTATTTTGTACTTGTGTAACTCCTGTTATATGTATGGGTCATGATATGCAATAGAAGTGGACTACACAGTTCAAAAACCTTATGTTCTATGAGTCGGGGAGTTATCAAAGTAGTCCAACCAATAGGTACAAAGACAACAGTTTTCGTAGAAAAAAGGCAACCCGACTTCCACCTCAGTCTTTCGTACTCGAATAGGTCAGTACCCGTGAATAACCCTTGGTTATTCACAAACAAAATAGCCGCGGTACAAAAACCACGACGAATATAGATAACACATGTTGTAAATCTTCTACAGAGGACTAGTGTAACACTTAGCCTAATGCCTCGGTCTAATAGTAGTTCACTAGCCCCTAACTCGGGGCTAGTAGTCCTTCACAAATTTTCTAGCCTTAACCTCTTTTATAAAAAAATTTAGATAAAAATAATTATATAAAAATAAAATTAAATTAACTAATGTTTTGTTGTTTACGTACAAGTGATCAGAATATCAGTAGGACTCCGGAATCAAACCTATAGATTTATATTTGTGTTTAGTACATACTCACAGACGAAGAAACCCGTCGAACAAAATGTTATCTGATGACCAACGAATAAAAGGTCTTCTGTCATACACCACGCCCGCCGTACAGATTATCATCATAGTATTCGATTGCTCTCCAGATGCAGTCGACACACTGTAGTCCTGATCTTATCGCTCTGTAAACTTCTTTTTACAGTCCTCAACCATTCATAATATTAATTTAACTTTCGGAACTTCGCGTCACATTGATCGTCTACGTAAGTAAAACGATTCCGCCTCTGTATAATTCCTTTGCTCTTTATCGGGGTTATTCTTGTACACTTATTCACAGTTTTTTTATATTTGTCGGTATCGACTTAATTATAAGACGGACAACCTACTTGTCGGCAATACATAGGGAAATAATATTGTTAGAATTACGTAACGATATTTCTAGATCCTAGTCTTCCTTTGGTTAGCATATATATATACACATTTCCTAAATTCTGTTAGCCACCTGTAACTTGACATAAGGTAGACGGTGATATTTGCTTTCATAGAGACCCAAGTTTAATTCGTCCTGTAGAGGTCATATACAACCACGTTCATATTAACAAAGTTATTCATATGTAGCTGGACACTTTTATGCTCAAGAAGCGTTTTTATAGAGATTTATAAGAGTGATTTAGAATTAGGTTAGTTTAGTTCAAAATAAATATACTTAGCCGTGTTAGAGATAGTTGCAAAAACCCAGCTCGGATTCACCATGTATATTTAATCATTTAAATCGAATGTCAGTTTTCTGCTGTAGAAATGTCGATGTGATGTATGTTCCGTGGTCTATACGGAAGTCTTTACTTATGTCATGACATCTTTTATGCTGTTGGCAAGAGTATTAGGAATCTGGCAATGTTGAGGTGTAGCATGTGGACTTTCTTGAAGGAACATGCGTACCTTGAAAAGATATTCTACCATTTTGTAAACATTTTCGATAACGCTTAGTTAGGAAATATGTGTTATGTAATTGTAAATCCGACTAAGGACATAGATCTGTGAAGTCTTCTTTATATGAGTGGCCAACAGAAGGTCTTGTACACTATTACTAGTGACATCGTAATGTGACCGTCTACCACTGTGTAGAGGACAGTAAATGTGTAATTCATACAACTCCAGAACACAATCTCAAAAGACTTTCTACACACGATTCTATATCAGTTACTACAAGAAGAGCGTCTATTACAACATGAGTATGTAAACAACACGTGGCTGTCTTGTACGATCTCTCCAGTCCGAAGTACTAACAAAATACAACAAAAGTGTGAGTTGGTAAATAGAGAGTAAGGTCCGAAATGGACTAACAAAAGTGCGACGGTAGGAAAGACGTGAGACTAAGGTAGACTGACCGTAGCGAAAGACACAGCGCCCGGAAATCGAGCTAGTGATCGCACGTCAGCGGGCGGACACGGGCTAACAAGTGTGGACAAGAGAACTAGACACAGCTCGTAAAGCCGGCGGACAGAGGGTCACAGAGCAGTCACGCATAACAGGAGAACGCGTTACCAAGTCGTCAGATATCGAGGAACACGAACCTTTCAAACTAAGCGAGTGATGTACTCGCGAAACTTAAAAATACAAGAGATAATCAACCAAAAACAGCAACAACTAGGACTAGAAACAGTATTGAGCCCGATCTTAACTATCACAGAAACACAAAAAAGTACACATAAACCTTATCATACGAATGAATGCCGCCAGACAGAGGCGCCCGAGCACGCTACCCTACGATTGTAGGATTCACAGACTCAACGCAGTAGTCTTGCTGTGACTGTAATACCTGGTCCTTCCGAGGCCGGAGTGCCAACGAGCGGTGTTCCGCCTGCACTAAAACTGCGTACTCCTTGTCAGACCCCGTTTACACGGCTCCTATTCCTGTTATCGACCTTCCGTGCGCGTCCGCGGTACTACCAGTCGAGCGTTTCGTAGACGATTTGTGTCTACAGTTGTATCGACGCCCAACCCGCGGGTTTACTTATTAAGAAAAACGTGGAGGTCGTTTAGATGCAGCACGATGAATGCTGCCTGGCCATACTGCAGTAGGTGCTCGACTCTCACAAGTTGACAGTTTGAGCGTCGACTGTGCAAATGCGGTTTAGTCCGACAAACCAAACTGGGATCATGCAGACCGACGAACGAAGACTCCTACAAAGGGCTATCTGACGAGCTTAACGTCTCGGAGAAGACCAGTGTCACACGCTAGACGTACAAAGATGGTTGCTCCTCCGCAAAGTCACCGCAAATAGCACAGAGCGAATTCGCCCTTCTCCGACCGTACGCTATGACCCGGCGATCGAACGTCTTACCGAGATTCTGTGGGCTTGATACAATCCGAGTAACCGTGCTAAAGTCTCTCTCGATACTCAGCCGTAAAAACTGGTGCAGCTAGTCGAGACGATGTCTCCGCGTCGTCTTCTGGAACAAAGTTTATGCAGTCGAGTTCGTAGTCCAACAACTATATGGTAGGCTGAGACATGTCGTCGTCAGCCTGTCCAGCGTACACTTACAAGAGCCTCCGCAGACAGCAGTGGCCGAAGTAAACCTGCCCCCTTGAAAAGCCGTGGACGCCGATAAATCCTAGTCGACCCAGGTCGACCTCTCGTAGGTGGCCCTAACCTTAGGGGAGTAGCCCGACACCGCGTAGTGAGCCTAGCTATTGCACGGCAGCCCTTTACTCTCTCCCTCGCAGTTGCGTTTGACTCTACAATAACGTCCTGCAGAGGGCCTCCACGCGGGCGGTCGACTCCTAGAGGTAGCCGCGTACAATAGCCTTGGCAGCCTATCAGGATGTAGACACAGGCTTACTGATGCCTATGCTTATGAAGGTACGATTCGACCCTTCTCTGGTCCGAAAGAGACCTCCTCTCCGTCGCGGCAGATGCACTCGAGAATGAGCGACACAGCACCTCGAGGGGTTCTAACTCAAGTGGTCACGTCTTTCCTCCAGCAGAACCACTCGTACAAAGGAGTCTGAAGGGAGGACGCTAGACAACAATGAGTCCATTTAGCTAAAAATAATTTAGTTACGTCCGGCAACTCAGCATAGTCCCACAACACAATTATCTGAGTCGCCCAGCTTCTTTCGGAATCACCCTGACCCACTCGTACCAGTATAAGATCGCAGTCTATTATTTCTAGAAGCAAGACGATAGGAGTTGGACAACATTACACGGTCACGGAATCTGACACAAAGGCGAACACCAGAGTCAATGGGTACGAACTTGGCCTCGCGAGTAAGTCTAATGACTCTTAACTTATCTTCTGTAGTCGTCTCTCCGATAAGGCCGTTTAAAGTATAAAACTCAGAGCGACCGAGTAGTCGCATCGTGCGGTAATAAGCCCTAACCCCAAAGAGGTACCCGACTTCTGGGGTGTTAGAGAGTCAACTGACCGCAGTAGACCTTTAATTCCTTGACCCCTCTCCTAACTTAACCGTCCACATTTGAAAGTTGTGGACATTTAACGTGGTTGTATGAGATCATCCGTTAGGTAATAAACTAGTGGGGTGACTGATAGGCTAGATGACTTCCATGGAGAGACAATGGTACTAAAATTTTCCTTCGCGCAAATTGTTCAGGTTTCGGACAGCGGATGCTTGGGAGGAGTGACTCTAAAACTGGACAGGTCAACTAGAGAATGTCGCCTCTCGGTGGGTAAGGTCCCGTCTGAGAATGAGCTAAAAGCTCTGGACTCTCTCCGTCGTTACCTGCTTATGTAGAGGAGAAGTCGAGTTTAGTCCCTAATGGTAAGGTAGTAAGTAGAGAGTCGGCCTCGCCCTTAAAAAGAAAACACCTTTCTTCTTCTGCCCAAGAGACTCTGGAACGTATCTGCTGATGTCAGGTGATTTACTGTAATGCCACTTCTTCGCCGATAGGAGACGGTGAGTACAGTACGCGAACTTGAACGAAGTTTAACCGTTCTATAAGTGGTTCGATCTAAATTCTTGACGTATAGTCGAACCAAATCTCTTATTCTTTTTTTTCCCCCTTACTTCACCTTCTGTCCTAAGTTGGTGAGTCTCACCAGTGATACTTATGTATCATTACGGAAAACCTTTACGACATTACGTGGTCGGACACAAAGTTCGATAACAGCTTACTCCAAAACGTCCATAAAACTATATAAAGTCACAAACACATAGACCTACTTAACTATAAAAGAAGGTAATCTACGATTAGGAGTACAATCTGGTACAGGCGGTCCAAACGTCTTTGACCGAACTCTTAGTCGAATAGCAGTTTGCGTCTCTTTACACTCAAGGTGTGTCTTCTTCCACAG
>NW_011352771.1:15546-21096 GCF_000735185.1 Notothenia coriiceps
TGGCAAGTAGCGTCCCCAGCGAGAGGTATGTCTGGTCGCGTTTTCCAAACGGAAAGGTGACTTCCTGATATGGTGGAGGTCAACAGGGGAGTTTCTTTGACCGAGGCCCTAAACACCCAGCGGAAAGGCCACGTGTCTCAAGTAGTTTGGGCCACAGACATGCGAAACGTTGAGGGTCATTGTACTCTTCAATTACTAATTAGATTAGAGGCCGATTGGTGATCGTCGGGGGGGGGGGGGGGTGGGGGATTAAAACGTAAAACCTTTACGAGGCTAAAAGACTTCCAGAGTTCCAACGTTCAACCTCAGACGGTAAGGCTGCAAAAGTGCAGTCATGTTAGTCCGGCCACACACTCTCGTTGGAACAAGGCGGGAGTTTCGGGGGGAGGTGGCGGGGTCAAGAACTTCCCCCACTCCAAATGTTCCAGGTAATTCGAATGACTTCCAGGGACAATTATCCCCCTCCATATAGACCCCCTTTGTTAAGGACCATCTCGACCTCCCCAATGCCAGGACTCCGATCCTCGAACCATCGACGAAGTAAATACATCTGTTCTGAGGAATAGGTGCTGAAAATGTTAGTCGGACCCGGAGTCGCTCAGTCGTCCTGGGATTCCTTCATCCGAGCTGAACTTCGGAGAAGAGACTGGCGAGCACCAGCCCAAACTCGGCGACAACGTCTGATCATGGCATGAGCCGATGGAACCATCACCTCTTCCTCGTTGTTAGGGAAAAGCGGAGGCTGGAAACCATTGACACAATGGAATGGAAAGAGACCTGTGGCTGCCGTAGGAAGAGTATTGTGGGCAAACTCGACCCATGTGAGGTGGTCACTCCAGGTGGTCTGGTTCCGGGAGACGAGATAACGTAGCGTAGTCTCTAGTTCTTGGTTCAGACGCTCCGACTGAGGGATATATCCTGATGACAAGCTGACGGTGGCACCTATGAGTCGACAAAACTCCTTCCAGAAAACGGAAATGAATTGTGGACCCCTGTCGGAAACAATGTCATCAGGAAATCCATGGATCCTGAATACGTGATTCATCATGACCTCTGCGGTGACTTTGGCAGAGGGAAGATGGTCAATGGGATGAAGTGAGCCATCTTTGAAAATCGATCCACCACTGTTAGAACCGTAGTCTTGCCTCTGGACGAAGGAAATCCTGTCACAAAATCCATTGAAATGTGTGACCAAGGACGTTGGGGAATCAAACTTTTCAAAAGCACAAGGAACATAGACCTGACCATAGCAAGAGACAATACGAACTGACGAGGAACACTGGGAGGCAGGGGAATTTAAACACATGATAATGAGAAACAGGTGGGAACAATCAGGGGCGGGACTGACGCTGATGAGCACAGGAGATACAGAAAGGATGCCAGGTGAAAACAATCAGGAAGCCTGGAATGAGAGATAAATGGTGAGTGAGAAAACAAACATAAAACAACATGAACCTGAACCTCTCTGGCATTTCTGTCGGTGCACAACAGTCACACTCATATTGACATGTTTCTCTTACTGTTTCTAACATAAAGGTCTATAGCGTGAACTTCAAAACTTAACTCCAGACTTGTGGATGTCTATCTAATCATTCACAATTCTGTGATCTAAAAACAGCAATTGGGCTGCTATGGAAATAAGTTGCCTTTTTTATTTGTATTATTTTTTTGTAATGCTTCGATATATTTCTTTCTTTTACTCTTTGTCTTTGCATGTCTGTGCTGAATCCTGTATTGGTTCTTTATTTGTTTTGATGATCATTGTAAATTCACTTCTAGAAATGACCAATTTCTAGAAGTGAATGAACAATGAATGGATACTAAACAAGACTGAAATATTGAACTTTGATTAGAGAAGTAGTTCATTCACTGTCAAAATGTATTCTCCCCTAAACCCGGTGTGCTCTTTGTCTCTGACCCGGCAGGATGCGCTCTCTTCATCGTGTGGGCCACCCTGTACCGCTGCAACCTGGATGTGATGGTGTGGAACGTGGTGTTTCTGCTCGTCAACTTCATGCATCTGTTCTTCCTGCTGTACAAGCGCAGGCCGGTGAGTTCTGCATCATCATTCACGTGGCCTTACATTCAGGCCGTTTCACCGAATGAAAATACTGGCTCAGGCAGGAAGTAGCATATCGTCCTGTATTTGGTCCTGCTTTATGGTAATGACATGCAGAACAAATGTGTCCCTGCCACCGAAGGGTTAGAGTAAGTAAAGAGCCTCCAGTGAGAGCAGAACAGGACCTTTTACATTATAACACCTTTTATTGAGCTGCTGCTTTTATCCAAAGCGTCTTACAATAGGTGCAATCAATCATGAAGAAGCAAACTTAAAGAGGCAACAATCCTGCAACTACATAAGTGTTTAATAAGTCAAACCTTTCAACAGTAAGTTTAACATACAGTAAAGTGCATTTATTTTTGGCGAAGGTGCAGTTTTAACAGCAGGGTTTTTATTCTGTGATAGAAGATGTGTAGACATTCAATCATTTTGGAGCCAGGATAACGAACATGTGTGTTTTGGTTGAGGGGTATCTTGGGTCCCACTCTTAGCTGGAGTGTATGATTTAACCACCCTGTCCTGAATGTAGGAAGGACCTGATTCACACAGCATGGTAGACCAGTGATTTTTTATTTGCTAAAATGAATTTGTCAACTACTGCTTGTGAAAAAATTGTAGATGTAGTCATCTCTCATCTCCAAGTAAATTCTTACATGTCAATGTGCTAATCAGAAACAATTAGCAAGTGACAGAAGGCAAAGTGTTGGCCTGGATATCTGCTGGATACAACTTAGCCCAAATATATTAGCCTCAGATATTGGTAGTTGTACTTGATTCTTTATTATACTGCCACCAGTCGCTGAGGTAGACACCTCCTCAACATTTATTGAAGTTTGCTTTTTATGTTAACTTCTCAAAAGAAAGATGCGTAAAGGCTGTGTCTTTGCTCTGTCAGATCAAGATCGACCGGGAGCTTCGGTCGGTCTACAAGCGGATGTTTGAGCCACTGCATGTGAAGGAGGCTCTGTTCCAGAGGCTCACAGGACAGTTCTGCACCATCCAGACTCTGAAGAAGGGCCAGGCCTATGCTGCAGAGGACAAGACCTCTGTGGACGAACGCCTCAGCGTTCTCCTCAAGGGAAAGTATGTCAAGTTTGTTTGCCTCTATATCTACGAGATTTCACAGTAACCCCAACCCTAACCCTAATTCCACAAAATGGATTTGAAGTGAACGTTTTCTCTGGAATAAAATGTGCATGGAATATCTTTTTTGTAAATTTGACTATATTTTTTCATCGTGACAGGATGAAGGTAACATACAGGAGCCACTTCCTGCACAACATCTATACAAATGCATTCATTGACTCTCCAGAGTTCAGGTCCACTGAGATGCACAGAGGAGAGAAGTTTCAGGTATGAATAACATATTTTGGATAAAGGAAAACAATCTACACCTTAACCTGCGGGGGCTGAGACACAGTTTTCTTTCAGGAAACTGTGTCTCAGGGCTTCCTAACATTTAAACACCTATTAATGTGTCATTCCCACTTAGCTTTACGGAGCAAAAACGGGACATTGTCTTACCTTTGCTGTTGTTCTGATCAAAAGTTGTGTTCAATGGCATTACAACGATAAAAACGCTGCTGAAGGTTAATCCAATGTGTCTGTGTCACTTTGAAATGATTACTGATAATCCATGCTCATATTTATGGAAAAAACTGAGTTTTCATATATAGCTATTATGATAGCTACGAGAATGTATGACAGCTTCCGGTTTTGGGCATTCTGGCTGCGCATCACTATATTCACCAATGCTTAATGTTTAGATGGATTTAGGAACTTCCCCTCTATTCTATTGGCTCTAACGGTTCAAAAGAGATGTCATCATCAAAATCGACCGATGGGTTCCAGAGATATGGAAAATCCACCCAAATGACCCCAGAAGTGGGTTTCTTTTTCTAAACCTCTCTAAAAAGGTCAAATGTCACTTGTTTTGCATCAATCTTGATACAGGGTACTTATTATATGTTATAGTTTGGATTCCTAAAGCTTTTAGTCTACTATCCTATCATTCAAGAGATGTTTTTTTTTTGGACGGACACTATAATTTACATTTTTTTACTATGTTCAATCTGAATTTCCTTTAAAATAAAAAAGATTTATATTGATTCTGACTTTTCTACATCCAACTCACAGGTTTATCATTGCTTTTAGAAAAAAGATTATTAATTTCCCCCTTTTAGAAGGGAAGATATAGTCAATTGTTCTGGGAATGTCATTTTTCGAGCCTGAGACATTAAAAACAGGCTCAGGGCTCAACAGGTTAATGATTGCAGTGGTAAAAAGAATAATAGATCAGAAGTTTCTCTACTGATTGGAGAGCTCATCCAATTCTAGTTTCAGATGTTTCTGTGTCTGATGAACAGGTGACCATCGTGGCAGAGGAGAACTGTAAGTACCTGTGTTGGTCTCGAGAGAGGCTCACCTTCTTTCTGGAGTCAGACACCTTCCTCAATGAGGTGTTCAGGTACCTCATTGGCAAAGATATCACCAACAAACTGTACTCTCTGAACGACCCCACACTAAGTGACAAGGTGGGTCCACTTCCACTTTTTTACACACTATGTATCGATAATGATGATGATTGTGATGACGGTGGTGTTGATGATGATGATGGTGATGATGATGATGGTGTGTCCCAGGCGTTGAAGAAGATGGACCGTCAGCCCAGCCTATGCTCTCAGCTGTCTATGATGCAGATGAGGAACAGTATGGCGAGCACCAGCGACACTGAAGATGTTCTGAACCAGATTCTTCAAAGAGGATCTGCAGGATCATCACGTAAGTCACATTATCATACAACATGTTTTATTGTCTTTCCATGTGACCGTTACCCAATACTCTGCTGCAGCACACCAGTTTACAGTAAATAATTCCATTGATTGATTTCCCTTTTGAAAACATGGATGTATAAAGAGAACTGGGTCCTGCCTGCCTCCATTCTCCGTCCAAATCAAATGAATGGATAGGGAAAATAACTTTTATGCCTCAATGATATATATTGTGGCTTTTCAAGTGATTGTACTCTGTAGTTGATTCGCCTTCATAAAAATAGTATGATGATTTACAGATGTCTCATTCCTAATGTACGTAAGTCAATGGGGAAAGTATTTTTGGGCCCAACTGACGTTACAGATGGGCAAGGTAGTTGTACAACAGTTTGGCCTGAAAAAAGAAAATGTCTTCAACGTTTGGCTGACTTCCTGTTAACCATAGACTGTATAAAAGAGGTGTATGTTGTCACAGTGACATCACCCATTGGTTTTTGGGCCATTCTGAAGCCTAGATTTCAGCATTTTGGCCCAGCCATCTAGTTTTTGGAACCAGAGGTGACCGTACTTGGACGAGAGGGGGAGCTGGAGAATTTACCAGCTAATCAAATCAAGTCAAGTTTTATTTATATAGCACATTTATAAACGATTTTTGGTCGAGCCAAAGTGCTGTACATATAATAAAAATACCTACAGTAGAGAATCTTTACAGCAAAT
>NW_011352772.1:0-5383 GCF_000735185.1 Notothenia coriiceps
TCGGAAACACCATATCCCAGCATGCATTGCGGCTACAACATCCAAATCATCAAGCTAGAACCGGGCCTACGTCTGTTTCCGGTGACTATATTTTGAAAATCAGTTCCTGACGGACAGCTAAAAAGCCCAATATTATAGAATTAAACGAATAAATTAAAAAAAGGATAATAGTGTGTTATTGTTGAGTAAATAACAGTGTGTTATTTAGAAAAGGATAACAAATTCGAAGGAAAAAAAGATAAAAAACAATACAGATTTCAGTATTTTGAGGCTCTGAGCCCCATTTCTTTTCCTCACGGACGGCAAAAAAAAGTCCGACATTATACGATTACAAATAAAATCAATAATCGTGGCTTGATATTGAGTAATAACATGTTTTTATGGACCACACAGCTTCCGGTCTTCTCAGACACGACCGTATCCATTTGCGTCTCATATGCACGCAAAACTCGGACTCAGAACTCAATGGGAATAGTTGGCGTATGATAGGCACGCAAAATCGGACTTTAGCGTATCTATTGCACGCATTTTGCAGTGTGTAAAGTCGTGTCATTTGTACGCAGACTGAAGAGAGTGGGTTTGGCGGTCCTGAAACTGCAGTCTCTGACACTGCAGCGTAATGCTACTCTCCTTTTCTCTACTATCAATCCCACAACCCCTTGAGGCTGCTATTCTTAAAGGGGCAGGCCAGGCCTGAAACACTACCCTCACTCTGGATGGCGATAAATAATGCTTGACATCACTCCAGCATGTAAACATTATAAAAGGAAGACATGAAACATTAATGGTAACACATTTGTACCACATTCCCCAAAATAATCCCCGTTTCCCACAGTCCTTGAAGGCATCTTCCTTGCTGTGGAAACAGCATAAGGCAATGTTCATAAAAATGTAGTCGAAGCATACTGCATAGATCCTTAAATGTTTCAAAGGTGTATAAACACACATACTGACATGTTCATAACATACTGTGCTGTATTTAGTCAAACACGGTGACTTCCCTCTTTCTGATGATCCTAGACATTACAATTGTCAAACAACAATAAACAATCTTACCCTTCTCTCTGGTCTCTCTCATCAATTACATCCTGCATCAAGTGTCGACGCAGTAAAACAGATTCCAAATTACTCATTACAGCAGACCAACTAAATGAAATAGAACCACAATGTATTTATAAAAATAGAATTAAATAACTTTTACACAACAGCATAGTCCTCCTTGGTGCATCGGTAACTTTCTCAAAAAAAATAAAGTCAGGAAAACGGATTTGTTTCTCGTGCGCACGAGAAACGAATCCGTTTTCCTGACTTTATTTTTTTTCTCTCTCCCTTTTTTTTTTTTTTTTTTCCATGTCCCTTTAGGGGCTCCGTAGCATAGAATATTATTATTGTATTTATTTTTTTATTTCATTAAACTAATATCTCAGGAGCTCTGCGGAGTCGCTGGGGTCTCTGTGGAGGGGGGGGGGAGGAGTCAGAAAGGGACCACTGGACCGGGGCCCTGGGAGGATGCTGAGACAGCCTCATCTAGCTGAGGCTGAGGAAGTATTTCATGAAGCCAGCTACTGCTCTGCGTACTTTGGTTACTTTTGGTACTATGACAACTTTGGCTTTGGCTTTGGGGCTCTTTTTGATTCTGTAGATGAGGTCATGCAACAGGCCTGGAATGAAGTAAGGGCCCTTGTAAGAAGGCAGAAACTTTCGTACCTATTTTTCTTTTTACTCTTTTGGTGCCTTTAATCAGGTGCCAGACTGCATCTCCCATTTTGTATTGGGTTTGACAAATGTTTTTGTCTTCCTATTTCTTAGCTCGCTCAACACATTTTCAAGAGCTTCTGCTGCCAGCTGTTGAGACAGGTCCAGGCGTTCTCTCAGTGGCATGCCATTGAGGAGGAGTGTTGATTTTGTCATCATCAGGTGGCACTTCTTCTGTCCCCTAACCTGAAAACCCTGTTCCACTCACAGACCTTACTTGTGGAAGCAACCTTTGTCAGCCCTTACTTGACTTCTGGATCAACCTTGAAAAGGACCTTTTTGCCAATATAGATATCAAAGCAACTTTAGCGTACAATTGCTAACTTAATTACTACTAGCTGGAAAATGGAGGAAAGTAACACTAGAATGAAGCAAGTCCTGTGTCACAATTGTCCCCACTAGATGGGGTTCAAGCAGAGTACAATACAACAGTATTTTGTCTGAAGGATAGCCTAAACATCTGGCTTGTCCAGGTCCATTTGGTAACAAAGCACAACATGTTGTCTACCACCACTAGGGAAAATAATAATTTAATTATCATCATTTAACTGAGTGCCAGCTGACATGCAGCGAATGAAGGGGCCACATCACATACACTCTGCATTAGCTTTAATATTCCCCTGGAAAGATCTGGTTTTCTGTGGTTTATATAGAAATATTTATTCATTGGGATAAACCCCTTGAAATGCACCATCTCGTTTTCAAGGGGGTCCAGACAATAGCAACAACTTACAGACATACATAAACAAAAAGACAAAATGCAAAACATGACACACAAGACAACCACTGTTAAGTAAAATTCAAGCAATGCACACAATCATTACAATTTGAGACAGTCGAGCAAATCAGTTTCATCAATATCAGTTGATGAAACTGATTTGCTCGACTGTCTCAAATTGTAATGATTGTGTGCATTGCTTGAATTTTACTTAACAGTGGTTGTCTTGTGTGTCATGTNGGGGGGGGGGGGGGTTGAGGTGACGTGCAACAACATTAACCTTTCTGTTGGTCGCTTGTTAACAGACCCTTCACGCGATGGCAGAGCGAACAGGTACAGGCAGGGCCCATAATGATAGCCCTATAGTTTAAATCTACTACCCACAAATAAACATATGGAAATGGGATACTATTTATAATAATTAATGTATTTATAAATGTATTTAGGAACCTATCCATGTGATTTTAAGTCGGGGTCGACCTCAAATCCTCTAGGGGGGTCCGGGGGCATGCTCCCCCGCTAAGATTTTTTTATTTATTTTGGAGTTGAATGCATCAATCTGGTGCATTTTGAGGGGAAAATAAAGAGACTAGATCTATGGAAACACCTATATGAAACAGAACTGTATACATTTCAATAATCATAAAATCATGGCCGTAACCAATAACATACCATTTCCAATATGAAAAAAACACTAAAACTTTATTAATTTATTTTTGGTTCATTTATAGTTGTGAGTGTGTCTGTGCTCCTGAATCAGCCTCTCCTGTCTCTCTCCTCTCCTCCCTGCTCCGCTTTGAAGCAGCAGCAAAGACTAGTTTTAGCTCTCAACAAGTTTTTAATTTATGATCTGCATGACAGTGGCCATGTCGGCAGGCCACATCATGTGGACAGCCAGTCACCCTGTGTGAGGCAGGCCACTTAACAGGCCAGAAGGAGGCGAGATCAGAGCAAGGGAGCGAGGGATCATTGTCCACAAGTTAATCAATCGCAGATGGCGTCGTGGTCACGGACGAATAAAAAAAAAAAACCTAAATGGGTCGCGAAATATACTTGGGCGGCCGTTAATATACCTGGGCGGCGCGCCCAAGTATAGTCTGTGTGGGAAACCCTGCACTTATGGAAGCTTGGGGTAGTAATAAAAAAAACTAGAATTTCTTAAAATGTAAATTTAAAATTTGAATGGCATGATATCCAAAATGTTTTTTGAGGAATAGCTGGAATATGAAATGATAAAAAAATGTAATTACAAAGATACTTCAAGCAAACCACCTCACCGGGTCAAAAAAGACCCACTTATGCATCCAAGGGTTAAGATAATGAAGCTTGTTTGAAGAAATCTCATTTTTATTTCAATATTTTCTAAGTCTATTTATCTCTGCAATGGCAGATTATCACAATTGTTTCAAGTCTCAACACAAATCCCATGTTTTAAGATGGATGTTTTCAACAGTGTACTTGCATGGTTTGATAGAGGCCAGACTGAAATACCTCAATAGCTGTTGGTTGATTGCAATAAATTGTTGTACAGGCCATAAATGGTTCAGTCAGTCATGGTCCCCAGAGGATGAAGCATATCTAAGTTGTTGAGTTTCCTGTGGGGACACTAGCAGGAGGACATTTGTGTTTTCTCTGTCTGAACCATAGACTGTATTTATAGTGTAAGAACAACTGTTGGACAGATTGCTATTAAATGTGATTCAGGGACTCATAATGGATTGGACTTCAGCTCTACTTTGTGTTAAGTGTCGGTGAGTAAATGTCTGCATGCCAACCAGCTAAACTAAGGTGATGAAGGAGGTACATTAAACCTTCCTTGTGAGCCATGCAGGTATTAACATTTGGCTCCATGCGCTGCTGTGCTTCAGAATACCCTCACAGAGCCGCCGTGGCCTTGTTATTTATTTCCATTGGTCACTTTAAATTCATGGCTTTCTGTATCAATGTACCTGGCCCTGACCACAGATCTCATATTCCTTGTAATCGTACATATGGGAGTCTTTTTTTTTTTTTAAAGATGGCTTGGTACCTTGCTCCTATAACTCAGCTTAATAGAAACAACACATAAATGTTAGAGTTTTGCCATAAGGTGTGTCAAATATACTTGATATTACTAACAGGAAATAGTTCAAGCAGGACTGTGTTCTATAAGACATACTGGGTATCCTAAATGTACTCCATCCTGTCATTTTCCTTTAAATGTATAAGACACATGCATTGGCTTCAGCTGATATTTAAATGCATTTATCTTAACTATCCCTCTTATTTAAAGCAGTATTTTGTACCCTACTCACCAAATCATCAAGTTAGACATTCTGTTCAGATTTATTTCTCTGTCCCCTCTGCAAAAAAGTTGATTGGCAGAAGAGCGTTCATTTTCAAAGCCCCAACAGACTGGAATACTTTACCTGCTGCTATTAGATCTCTTGCATCATTGGGTATATTTAAACATGCATTGTTATCTCACTTTCAACTGGTCTGTACTTGTTATTAACTGATATTGATGAAACTGATTTGCTCGACTGTCTCATTGTAATGATTGTGTGTAGGGATGTCCCGATCACCTTTTTTTGCTCCCGTTCCGATTCCGATCATTTGATTTTGACAATTTGCCGATACCGATTTTTCCCGATCCGATCTTTATGCAATGCATTAAGAGAAAAAAAAGCATTCAAGTTGCCAGATTTGAGAGAAATAAGCAACCAGGTCTATGAAAACAAGCCCCAAAGAAGCAACACATACATGATGTTCTGTAATTTGAAACCAAAACTAAGGCCTCAGGATGACTTTAAGACTTGAACATGGTCATTTTTGTTTTGTAATATTGAATACAACATTAAAAAAAAGTATTTAAAAAAAAAAAGAAAAAAATCCCGATCACCGATTTTTTTCTTCCGATCTTTTGAAAAT
>NW_011352773.1:0-9116 GCF_000735185.1 Notothenia coriiceps
CAGTTTATAAAGATTCAGAAAGTACATTTTGATAGGGAACATCGATCTGTGAGTGGAAAGATCATCATATTCCTATTTGAGTCAGTGTGTGTTTGTTAACGAGAGATAAACAGGGTTACAAAGAGTCAAAGCAAAACACAAAGTACAATACAAACGTGTGGCCAGAAGAGTATTTCATGTCCTCGTGTCCTTTAATCACAACATCAACAAGCCGATAACATTGGGACCCCAATTACCTGCTAATGGGAATACAGTGAACACACACACACACACACACACACACACACACACACACACACACACACACACACACACACACACACACACACACACACACACACACACACACACACCAGGGTATATGCAGGAATCCTGAAGTCAAATGTAATTCCTTTTGAGACCTTTTTTAAGACCCTTTCCACACATTTTAAGACCTCATCGCCACTTGGAGTTTGAACCGGTTACCTTGGCGACACACTTTACCTCACATTTACTATATACAGTATTATTGTCTTTCCTCCTTATCTTCCAACCATTTGGACGCAGACTTGCATTTCCCCATAACGATGTTGCTTAACAACCGGCGTAAACGGACCTTGCGCGCTATCAAGCAGTGAGCGTGCGATGTCCTGTTCAGATGATGTCAAATCCAACGGGATGCCATAAATAAACTACACAGAATCACACTACACACCTACGCAATGATTACATTCAGGCAGACTGTAGAATACAACCTCTTTGGACCATTTATATACTTATTGAAAACAAGCTACAACATTTAATACCTTGGAAAAAGCTTTTTAATACTTTTTAATAGCCTTAATTTTCACCAAATTGAGTTATCAACTCACACACACACACACACACACACACACACACACACACACACACACACACACACACACACACACACACACACACACACACACACACACACACACACACACGTGTATACTGCATACTTAGACAATCACAGGCACATGCAGAAAGACAACAAATGCAGTATCCAGACAAACAGAGATGCAGTATGAATCTGTGTGATGGAGATCTGAAGATAGACACCTCTAAGCTTTCTCCTATGTGTACAGTCTCCCTTATACAACAACATCTGCTCTGATAGTGTAAGCAGCCTCCTTCTGTGTCACAGCAACAACTAGTTATTGTCAAAGGCAGAGCTCACTGATACCATATCTAACACAACAATCGTCTTTTGCAAGCTTTCCTTTGTTGGGGGGGAAATGTTACTAAGATGCAAAATAGCTGATCTCATTGTCCTTACCAGCGAGCTTATCTTGATATAAATAAGCCTGAATGGCTTTAGTGGTCAGATTTAAGCCTTGAGAGTTGACATAATATTTCCGTTTTGATCTATTCTGGGCCATTTATTTGCATTGTATTTAACAGCAGGCGTGTTTCTCCGTCACACCATGACAACTCAAGGATTTGGGAGGACAGCTTCTGAGGAATGCTGACAAATAGAGGCAGAAGTAGAGACAAACATCTGATCCAATCTTTATTATAAATGTATTCCCTAGTAGCACAGCATCAGTCTTCACTGACTTACGAGATAAATTGGGATAAGCATTATGTCAACAAAAATGCATAAATGCAAGTTCGTACTGATGCACAGTCACGCACACAGAGAGGCAGACATGCTCCGAGTCTTTTGGGTATTAATAAGACAGCCAGGCAGCGTGTCCTGCTATGCATAGTATTTGTGTGCATATTCTTTATGTGTGTGTGTGAGCAGTTCAGTGTTTTCAAGGTCGGCCTGCTCGTTTGGGGTGCTCTGCTGCGCGGTTAGCTCTTTATTCTTCTGCAGCTCCA
This sequence comes from Notothenia coriiceps, assembly GCF_000735185.1. Lineage (NCBI taxonomy): Eukaryota > Metazoa > Chordata > Actinopteri > Perciformes > Nototheniidae > Notothenia > Notothenia coriiceps. The sequence goes on from NW_011352773.1 coordinate 1,828, forward strand.
CACAGCCTGTATTAGGCTGATTAGCTAACAGGACGCAGACACACTGCTAACAGAGATATCACTCAGTGCTGATGGGCAGGAATAGACAGCTAAGGACAGTGCAGCCTCCAGATAGACACACATGGAGACAGATGGAGAGCAGGTAGACAGAAAGAAAGGAGAGATGGCAGGCAGACACACAAACAGATGGGGAGGCAGACCGACACACACAGACAGCGATGCTCGCCCACATGAATAACGAAGTGCATGAAATTCACATAAAATAAATAATTTCTGAGCATGTGTGTTTTCTAGTCTGCCAGAACATATTGAAGTAGGCGTACAGTCAGACAGTCGAGAGGAGTTTCAGCCAGAATCTTTATTTCCTGGCTGAAAAAGCAGGGCAAACACTTCACCGGACCTCATGCTTCTATATAATGATCCAATTTAGTTTTTGAATGAGAAACACCAGAAAACAGGTCCAGGTTCATTGTGAGATATCTGAGGTGAAAATATATTTTTTTTTTTACAATTTTGCGACTACAGACCCCTTGTGTAATATGAATCACAAATGGCTCCTGGTAGGGTATTAATGCATGATGGATTTAAATACATGTCTTAATCAGTGTACTAATGCTGATTCAAAAACTGGTATGCCTGTTGAGTTTAATTCCTGTGAGAGAACAGAGGGGGCTGTTGGGTTTAGGAGTTAGGGCTACCAGTTATCGCTCACAAATGTTACCACAAGTCCTCTGATAGAAGCAAGCCGTGTGCTACTTTCAGCTGCTGAATGACACTCAACTTAACCATGACTAGGATCACATGATGATTAATGATTATATGACATTTTCCCCCATAATAGTGTCTTCTAAGGTTCCATCAAAAATAAAATGCACTGTACCATTACAACTCAGAGAAAGGGAGAGATGAGAGTACAGTTTGTTGTGTTACCTGTATGGCGAGAGCCCGGGTTACTACAGCTCGGAGGTACTGCATTGGCTCTTCTGGTCCCTCCCATTTAGTCTGCCATGTTAAAGGACACTGAAACAGAGGTAAAGGGATCAAGAAGAAGAATGTTTATTCAAAGCCATAATGATAAAACACAAAACATGATGTCAGCAAAATAGTCAGCCATATTATCTGTGGACTCTCAGTAAGCCAGTGCTTCGGTCCTGCTGCTGTGTTGTTGACTGAACGTGCCTCTTCATCAATTACTGAACGCTGCTCACAACCCAAAGAGCCTCAACAGCAGGACTGCAGACTCACTGAGCTTTGTTGGAGATATTCTTCCAGGGGAAGTAGCTAATGTGTGCAGAAAGAGTCACTTGATTTGTTTTTGCCTGTTATTTTAATTAGGTTGCTAGTGCAGCGATAAAAGTCACTTAGTTGTAATGCTTCCTGATGGCATGAACCACAAACAGTGCTAAATAAAGTCTCCAAATCTCAGTGAGATTATGTCTCCCTCTTTCTCTATCACTATAGGGCTGCCACTGTTGCTAAAATGTCCTCGACAAACCTGACGACACTGGACCCTGCGGGGTCACCGTGACCTAACACATTTAAACATGTGGTTTATCCGCTAAAGGGCATACACACTCCCAGGCTGGACTGCCACTGTGCTCTGGCAAACAACATGTCTGGGTGAAGGGTTAGAGGTGGCAGATATGCAGATGAATAAATATTGTAAGTGCTTGTTTTACTGTATACATATTTGGCTTATCACAAAATAAATGCTTATACAAAACTTCAGTGACTAAAGACTGAGATGCAAACACAGAAATGGTTTTCGGTCGGGCTCGTCATGTTAGTACTGTTAAATATGTTCTTTATTCTCGCGTCCAGGAGAGAAGCTTTAAATTGAGACTAAATGGAGCCTCTGAAAAGATTTTTGAATCTTTTCAGAGGCTCCATTTAGTCTCAATTTAAAGCTTCTCTCCTGGACGCGAGAATAAAGAACATATTTAACAGTACTAACATGACGAGCCCGACCGNTAATTCATGGGTAAATACATCTTTTTATCTTTACTTATTTATCGAGTCAATTCAATTTCTTTAAATTTGGTTCTTTTTATTTGCGTTATGATAAGTGTGTTTATGTGCAAACTCACTCATTCCGGTTCCCTTCCCGTCTCCTCTGGTTTATCTCGAGCCGTGACCCCGGCCTCCTCACATTCTGCTCGACCAACTCCTCTGATTCTGACTCCTCCCCCTTTGTCCATCAGCTCTTGAATCCATCCGCTGTAACTCTTTTATGCAGCCATCTGCCCAGTTTCGTCTGCAGCCCCCATCATGCCACTGTTCTTGTACTGCTTTGCATTTCATCTCCTCCTTTTCAGTCTCTTTGCTGTTTTATGGAGCTTTGGTTCTGGCTGCCACAGGTGGAGATAGTTCTGGGTGCAGTTCTGGATGCAGTCTTGTTGTTGGTTCAGCTCTGGTTCTCTGTCTGTTCGATGGAGAAGCAGCAGTCTCCTGCTTGGGTTAGGTCTTTGTTTGCTCAGGCGGATCGGGGTCTTAGCCGTCTGACAGGCAGAGAGAGAGAGTCCAGGTCTCGGGATGCATTACCTATAGAAATTCTAGCACACTGAGGTTAAATAAATCCCACCCTTTCCACTCTGTCTTTTTCTAATCATACTATCTGTCTTGGTTGTTAAATAAATGAATGTCTCCGAATGATATTACAGAACTCCTTTAAAAAAATTATTTCAACCATTTGTAACATATTTACTCAAAACAACTTTTTCAGTAAACCATTTTCTCCTATAAAATGAAATACTCACATATTTCAAGCTCCATATATTTCACACAAGAAGAAAATCCCCACATATTCTCCAATATTTTAAATCCTACTATTACTTAGAACAACAGTGAAAACAAGCAGAGAGCATACTAACAGATCACAACAGTGCAAATTGACTCAAGAGTAGGCCTATGTTTTCTTTCTATTATAGTTATTAATATTATCACTTTTAGTGAACACTTATTCGTATTATTGTTAGAAATTAAAATCAATGTTTTGATGGTATAATGTAGCTTAAACATACCGTCAGTTTAAACGCTCTTTTATACTGAAAAACCAGAAATTCTTGTGCACAAGCATTTAAGCTTTTATTCTGAAAATCCTTCATCTACGGTTAGCATTTAGCATGTGGCTAATATACGATTTCCTAAAGAGGTGAATTGAGTAGCGAAATGACATGGAGTGGTGCAAACCGAAACCTACTGATTTAACACTACAACTATAGATGTCGAGATACTACCATGCTGAATATTAAATGAAAGTACAATTTATTTGAATACATTATTGTTTACAGACGAGAGTAGCATGTGACAACATCCGGAAACCAAACCAGCCGTGAAGTATTTTCTGTATGTTTTAGAGTATTGACTACAGCGTTTAGAATGTGTTACATGAAAAGTGATGAAAGAGAATATGAGGAGAAAAGGCGTGTTAAGCATATGTTGAATGTGAAAAGTACCAATCCTCTGTTTAAATGCAACAACGGACATTAGAGACGAGGCGAGCCGGCTGGCGGGGAGGAGCCAGCAGAGGATATATATAGCAGCACCGGACGAGGGATTCGCCCTCTTCTCTTGCTCATGAGAGCCAGATCACAGCTGTTTTCTGCCGGAACAATATTCTGTCTGTAACACTACCGCGCCTTTTTTAATTAAAGTATCCCATTTGAATCTTTTCAGAGGCTCCATTTAGTCTCATTTTAAAGCTTCTCTCCTGGACGCGAGAATAAAGAACATATTTAACATTATCTAAATGCCCTGTCCATAATCCAGACATGCAAATTGTTTGAGTGTAAAAATGTGTTTTTCCCTATCTGTTTACACTCTAAAGATTCTTTAAATTATTATGGATTAATTACTAAACCCTTTTGTACTTCTGATCAAAATTATTTATGTGCAATGCTTTAAATATACAAATATGTGTTAAATGTAATAGTTCTAAATTTGAACACAGTGGTTCTAGTTCTGACTAAAATAATATACAATATGTCCAGCAGATAAAGCCAAACCTTAATTTATAATTACTCTCTCTTATGTGCCACACCCTGTTGTATACGTTCTTTGTCTTTTTCACTCTGACTTCTCCGTTTTACAAAACCTCTCCTTATTTCACACTTTCTTATCTATTTGTTCTGTTCTTTTAATCAAACAGCGTACAAATATTGGTAATTTAGCAATGTATTACATTACATGTCACTTGTTAGACACTTTTATCCAAAGCGACTTACATACTCAATACTGTGCAACCCCACAGGAGCAATTTGGGGTGAAGTGTCTTGCCCAGGGACACAACGACATACTGACTGCAGTGGGGTTTGAACCTGAACCCTGATCACAACACCAACGCACAACCCACTGCACCACACGCCTCCCTGTAAAAAAGTATTTTTAGCAACCAAATGCTATATTTTCTGTTGAAATGCCCTAAGCTGTCCCTGCCATCATTTTAGGATAATATAGTAAGTCCATAGGAAGGAATGAGACATTTAAGCTGTCGTCACTCACCTATTAAACCTATGCCGTCTTGACGGGCTCTCCGTAAAAAGTCTTCACTTACTATAAAATCTTACTTTAGATCCAATCACTTGCCCTTTTTTTTATAGAGGAGGGTAAGACCCACCTTCACAATACAAAAATCGAAAACAGCAGGCGTGAGTAAACAACAAACAGAGACAAAACGGGAGACTAGAACAAGGTGGGTGTAGGCGAGATATCCTAATCTCGATCTAGCCACGGGAAACTCAAGTCACTTGAGTAGTAGTACAAGTTCTTAGTCAAACTCTACTAAACTCGAAACACCTGTACCGCGCAATAGGACGACTTCTCGTAGTCTTCGTACTCCAATGGTGACACCACTAATTTCCATACCTTACGGTAGTTCAATTATGAGTCCATCCGAACAACAAATTTACTACGAGTTACTGATTCCCCAGTTTCCATACGGTTCTTTTATAGGGGTGTGTAATGTGGTGGGGGGGTCGGACTTGGCAACCGTGTTCGTCCTACCCAGGTACAGAGTAAGTCCCGACGGGGGAACAATGTTAACACGGAGGCGTTTCAAACACCGTACTTCCGGGGGCCCAGACATGGTGTTCAGCATTGTGTACACAGCGCTCGCAAACTACCTAGTATTCTACTCGGGGGAGACGTCTACTCCGGGGTCGCCAGACGCGGCGGTCCTCCCGCCGCACAGACATCACCTTGACGCGCACATCTCCACGCCCGACCGCGGACGAAGTACAAATGTTGTTTACATGTAAAACTGGGATAAGCCAGCTTTCCAGCGATCGTGTTTAGCCCTCCCTATACTCCTGGTCCATGTAAAAAGCTTAGAAGATACCAAGCAAGCTCCACAACCCCACTCGGACCCGCACACTTACATCGGAAGCTCAAAGGACAAGACAGACGCCACGTCCCTCCTGCTCGCGCCGGCCCCAAGATGTCCCCACGTATCCGTACGTAACATGGGGGGTCAACGTACGATACGTGGGGAGATAAAGTTTTTTCTCTTACCTCGCTAATTTTTTTTATATATATTGTTGTTATGTATTCATGTTAATGGTTTTGTTTTAACACAGTCCACGCGAACTGGACGCGGCGAAGTGCACGTAGTAAAGGTTTCACGGAAGACGTCGATCACCTGTGGTGTAGACACCTATTAGTTACCTATAGCTTTACCAATTTTTCGTTGGTAAGTGTTTCGATCACAATGCTGACCTCGTGTGTTTTTGACTTTTCCTGGGTTTAACGGTGCTGAGGCTGTTTTCTACTAAGTTTTTCCCCAAAATTACGCCTATTTTGTTTCCATTAGGTAAAGTGTTCCAAGTTTTTGCTAGACACGGAACCGTGTCCTTGACACCTCACAAGATTAAAAATTATATTGAATGTTCCTGACCTAAGAAATAAATAATTAGATATACGAATAACACAGTACTCTACGATACTGATATCCTTATTTATCTGTTCGGTTAGTGATCCAGGGCTCACACACCCTAACAACCTACTCGCCTCGCTCGCCCCACCCACCCCTTATCAGCTCTTTTCTTTCAATCGAGAGGCGTCCTAGATACTCCTGCCTCCAGTCCGCCGTACCGTTCCAGCCTCAGTCTCCTGACTCCCTTGCTTCTGTCCTCGCACTGATCCTCCTCGTCCGTGTCAGCGCGGTGGGCCCGCCCCGCGCACAGTCCGACAGGGAGCGTCACCTCGGCCCGCGCCGCAGGGGCGTTTCGATCCTTCGTGAATACCAAAGGGTGATATAGACTTTCTTTGCCAATCTCTTTTGGTTGTAATGCATACTGTCTCGTCTCATCCCTCCCCCTGAAGGTGGTCGGCCGCTCTACATAACCTCCTAGCACAACGGTTCCTCTAGATAGACTCAGACGCGTGGTTGGTTTCTCTTGGTTCAGATTTGGTACCGATAGAGAAAGTCGATCAGAACCTGGTTAGTATTACATGCCCCGTTTGTGGGACAAATTAATGTTGAACATACGTGCGGTGTTCCAAGCTCCGAGCAACTGCCTAAACCACCAATGTCTTAATTCGAAAAGACACAGACGGACAACTAAGGGGTTTCTGCCGTACTACTGCAGAACCGGTTCATTTTATTATATAACGGAGAGAAATGTTATTTTATCAATTTTGAATCTTCAACAGACAGAAAAGACTAGACTTTGGTTGTTTTACCACTGCTGCTGCACTAAGGTCTTCTGCCTCAACCCTATGAGGGCAGAAGCTCCAGGGTCCCTGACTCGTCCTGACCGGCCTTGGAGGAGCCTAAGATAGGTTTAAATGAGTGTCCGCGGTTTTAGTATTCCATTCGTTCGGTGACAACATATTTTATGGTTTAAGACGTGCCATCTTATCCTCAATCTTACACTCACAACACCATACTTGTCTCCTCCATTAACATTTTGTATACTCCTGTTGACCTCCAACTACCTCCCTCGTTCCCTGACTATAAAGACTAATCACACGTGGTATAAAATCACACAGCCCTTGGATACTGTTCTACTTTTAGGTTGTATTCTCAGACCCCTGGATACAATTCCTTAACTTGTATTTTGTATTCTCAAACCCATGGATACAATTTTTTAGTTGTATTCTCAGACCCTGGACGCCATTCTTATCACTAGTTGTATTCTCAGACCCTGGATACAATTCTTAATTTTTTATTCTCCAGACCTAGGAATATCTACTTAAGTTCTATTCTCAGACTTGAATAGTCCTTTTCTCTAATTTAGGAGGCGGCACTCCGAGTGTGGCGGCACACCTCCGACACCCAACCCCCCTTTGCT
>NW_011352774.1:0-1932 GCF_000735185.1 Notothenia coriiceps
CCCTCTTCTCCATGTCTCTTCTACATCAACATGTGTCCCCTCTTCTTCATGTCTCTTCTACATCAACATGTGTCCCCTCTTCTTCATGTCTCTTCTACATCAACATGTGTCCCCTCTTCTTCATGTCTCTTCTACATCAACATGTGTCCCCTCTGTGGAAAGAGACTCTGAAAGTTTCAGGAACAAAGATTCTCTCTCTTTTTGATCCATTTCTATAAAAACCTGTCTGAAAATGAGCTGATCAGATTTTGGCCACTCTATGATGTCATAACGATGTGTTGTCTTGTGTAACCATTAGCCAATCAGCAACCAAGGTAACCCCCCCCCCCCCTTATCACCTGAATCTCCTCTAGAGCTCCATTGAGTTCTTTGTAACCAAATGTCTCTCAGAGGGGCGTGGGGAGGGGCTCCTTATTTTCATCTAAAGTAACAGACAGAGAATCAGCACTTTGGAAACAGGGCTGAAACAGAGGGGATTATGGGTAATGCTGCGATGATCTGTTTGGTGTTTCAGCCAATCAGAGACAGGCTCTGTATATATCTGAGACCTGTGATATATTGATGAAACACAGTATCATAGGAGACCTTTAAGTCACGACTGTTGTCAAATAAGTACAGTGGACTAGTAGACTACACAGTTTCATTCAAATACTTTAATAAATAGTTACTTTCAACCACTGTCCACAAAGAAAGACTAATTACTGGACTTTTTCCCCGGCTGGTCCCAGCTCAGCGGGCTGGGGCAGGATGTGGCTCGGATGTGGGAGATGGCCATCCAGCATGCTTTGATGCCTGCTGTTTCTATGGGAATGTCCCACAACTCTCACCGCAGCGGACACAGTAAGACACCTTTCAATCGTATTTTTGAAGTCACTACTGTTGTCAAATAAGTACAGTGGGCTAATCTGTCCTTTACCATTAAACCGTCTCAAAGTCAACGTTGGGTGAACTTGCTTTGTTGACTTCACCACCTTCAAAACACGTGCAAAAACTCAACCTTCAATCTGCCTTCTAATGTGTGATTGTTGTTTTTCTGTTCGATTTTAATTTATTTATTTAATGTCCTTTTTTACTACCTCTGTAAAAGCGCTTACAAAATACATTTATTATTATTATTGATTTATTTGGTGGGGTCCAAAAACTGAGTATAGGTCAGGCTAAGCCATGAACTAGTTTTAGTCCTTCGTGTCGCAAATTAATTGTCGCAATTGAATATTTCTCACTGCAGTCATACGAAGAATAAACTATAAAGTGAATTGCTTTGCTGAGGACACCCAGCTCTTTATATCTGTTGATCTTTACTGACCTGAGACCCTTTCACTGCCCTCAAAACTGCATCTGCATTTATTAAATGTTAATGTGGCTGTATATGTTTTACACTATAAACAAGGAACATTTGCATAGATTTAGAATCAATCAACACGATTAATGCAACAGGGGGCATGAAGAGTTTTTCTGAAAACTACGTTCAAACATGGGGCGAAGCCTGCGAGCTAGTTCAGGCAGTCAACTCGAGAACCACATTAACACGTGACGCACCTCGTCCCTCTTACAACCAACCAAACACATTCTCCTAAACATGGAGCTCTATTTGAGCTGCCAGGTCTTCCTGCCTCTGCCTCGCTATGCTGCTGCTGCTGCTGCTGCTGCTGCTGTGTTCACTTGCTATTGCTGCGTTCATGTTCCTGCTGCTGCTCGCCTGCCCCACCACCACCCCAGCTTCCGCCCCAGCTTCCACCCCAGCTTCCGCCCCAGCTTCCACCCCAGCTTCCGCCCCAGCTTCCGCCCCAGCTTCACCCCAGCTTCCACCCCAGCTTCCACCCCAGCTTCCACCCCAGCTTCCGCCCCAGCTTCCACCCCAGCTTCCACCCCAGCTTCCACCCAAGCTCCACCCCAGCTTCCGCCCCAGCTTCCGCCCCAGCTTCCACCCCA
>NW_011352775.1:0-2961 GCF_000735185.1 Notothenia coriiceps
AGGTATTTGTGTTCAACATGTAAGAAGTAGAAAGTACAGGTATTTGTGTTCAACATGTAAGAAGTAGAAAGTACAGGTATTTGGGTTCAACATGTAAGAAGTAGAAAGTACAGGTATTTGGGTTCAATATGTAAGGAGTCAAAGTAAAAAGTCGTCGTGGAGTAAAGTACTGATACCAGAACAATGTATTTAAGTACAGTTACAGAGTATTTGTACTCCATTACTTCCAACTTCTGATAGTTGATGGTTTTGTTTGAGGGTTTCTCACCTGGCAGGTTTCACTGGGCAGGAGGAAAGGACTGATCAGGTCTGCAGAGGTTCTGTTTCCAGGTGAAAGGGACAGGAAGTGAGCTGAAAGAGAGGGAGACGTGGATTTGAGGATATGCAGAAGTATAAGGTACATGTGTTGAGTTTAAAATAGATGTATAGTGTCCCTAATGTCCCACCTGATGTGTTTGTGTGGTCCTGTTTGAGTCCATGAGCCTCAGTAGTTCTGATCCATCTGGACTCTGAGCTCTGCATCAAGTCACAGAATCCATCTTCAAAATCACACCTCTTATATCCAGAGCCTACAACCAGAAAAAAACATGCTTCAGTAGTGTTACATTTCCATGCAATATCTGATCAAATTGATATTCCAGTCCGCTGCAAAACACCTGCCTATACAATAACTAACCTCATAACATGCTCCAGATTACAGATTCTGTAAATAAAGCATCATATTGGGCAGGGATTTTAGCCTCTGCAGCCCATTTACATGCACTAAAACACACTACAGGAGAGAGAACACCCCAACAAACATAATATGGCCGCTTTGAGATGTGGTTTCTGCACACAATAAAGTAACATCATCTCATCAGAGCATTATAAGCGTTAATCCTGGACTTCACTGCCAAACATGCAACAGAAGACTGAGAAGAATTATGGATGAGATTGAATTTGTTTGAGTTGGTATGCAAGGCAGGATTATCAATGATGCAACACAGAAGAAGAACCAGGATCTTATACTGAAGTTAAAGTAATAATACAGATAGATTTACCTAAAAAGATCGACTTAAATAAATGTATTTAGGTCATTTCCACCACTGCAAATAACTAAATGTATATAACTTCATATTTTAAGATATATAACGCATTGAATATCCACACAGACGCATGTTGTAATGAATGCATTTCAGTATATACACACAGTACAGAAGTACTACATGTACTTTAGGTATAAAAAGTAAAAGTACTAATGAAGTTTAGCGTAAGTTCAAGCAGGAAGACCAAGCTCTTCATTCATATCACACGTCACTTCTCTACCCTCTCCTCCCTCATTAAGTGATCGGGGGCTTCACTCCCCAGCTAACCAATCACTCCTCTCTCCATTCTCACAAACCTATCGTTGCACCCGCTAATCCCTTTATATCTGCTCTTCCCTCTTGTCAACTGTCATTTCAGGTGACAATACGCAACCCCTTTCGCCTCCCGTCTCTTACAGGACCAAGCTTCTCCCTTCAGACCGGTCCCACCTACTTATCACCACCACCAGTGTCTAGACCCCGGGGGTTTCTTCGGAGCGGTTCTTCCCCTCCTGAATGATAATGCTGCAAACCGGGGCCTAATCGCCAAACACTATTCCATTCACTTGTTATAATCTGTCAATCACTATCCATTCATATGACGTGTCCCGGTAATAAAAATGTATTTCACACATCACGTCTCTCCTGATTGAACTATTATCATGTTTTTTGACATGTAAGAGCCTTTTAGCATTATGGTTTGACTACATTTAGATACTTGAAATACTGTTTTTAATAGTAGGCTACTACAGTACTCTTTTACACCATATCAGCAAATCATGTTTTTATATGAACAAAGGGTGCTTTTTGCCTCTGAAATATAGTAGAACCACAATGTTTTTTGCTATACATGATAATGCAATTTATAAATAAATCTTGACTTGTTTATCATATTGTTCACTCTGAATATATATGGATATGTGAAGTTATAGGTGTAGGAGAAGACACCTGTTGAAAGGTAATCAAGTCTCAAAGTCAGTGAAAATCTGACAAAATCCATATTTACTCACAGTTTTCCTCATCGCTGTAATCTCCACAGTCGTCAGTGAAGTCACACACACTTCCCTCGGACACACACAGATCCTGAGAGCAGCTGAACTCCTGAGCTGAACACACTGCGTCACACACTGGGGTCAGAGACACCAGAGAAAAGGCAGACAGCCACAGGAGCATCATCTTACTGTGTGTCCTTTAACTACAGCACATGATCCCCTCCTCTGAGTGAAGCATGTTGTTTTTAAGATATAAGAAGCAGCTTCAGTCGAGGTACAGCTCGTCTTCAACGGGTACACGTAGCTTAGGAGCTGTTAGCATGTTGTAAAAGGTAATCAATGGCTTTTATGGCTGTTACTCAATAAGGTCACTGTGTGTTCATGTGCTCATTCTCTGAGAGGCTGGACTGAGGCTATTAGCTTTATGCTAACATGCTCACAATGCTATCATGCTCCTGTTAGCTCCTATAATGTTTAACATACGAGTTCAGCATGCTAACACAGCTAATTCTTGCACTATTTATATTCTATTTTATTTGTATTTACATTTTTACACATCTCAAAACATTCTCTTGCACTATTGTATCTGTTGTATTTGTTCCATTTCCTATATAGGCTATAATATATTCATGTTGCTCTGTTGGAGAAGATCTTCATTGACAGATCTAATCTGTAGCTGCTGTGCAAATGACAACAAAGCCTTGAAACTTTAATTTTGAATCTTGAAAATGTGTTTAACATTCGAGTTCAGCATGCTAACACAGCTAATTAGCATGTCCTTAATGAAGGGGCTAGAGGAGATGACTAATGAATCAGATGCAATGCAATCCATCCAATAGGTGTTGAGTTATTTAAATGTGGTTCTTAGACAGAATGAGAGCATGGCTACAAACCAGGTTTATACT
>NW_011352776.1:0-3276 GCF_000735185.1 Notothenia coriiceps
TTTATTAATCATGATTAATCACCATTCGAACTATGTCAAAAATATGCCATTTCTTTATGTATATTGTTGTGGGAATGGAAAGATAAATGAAAGAAGGCAGATATATATCCATTTAACATACAGTATGTACGTATGTTTATTATAACATTGTTCTGTGTGTCAAAATGAAAGACAGCCCACACACCTATCAATCATCAAACCGTGGGGTCTTATTTCATTACGTGTTGATTTCTATCAACACGTACTATTGTATCGATGTATAGAGATGTACTACAGCCAAAGTATTCTCCGTCGGGACTTCCTGCAACAATACCACGCCGTTATCGTGATTCTGATTGGCCAGAAGACATTATCAAAGATGTTCTATTGAGGAGACGATCACTACGTGACAAAAGTTTTCAAAACCGTTTCTAGTCTTCAGTATTTCCAGACAAGTGGCTACTGAAATCAATCTTACTCTGCTGTCTGTGCAATTTACTCCGCGCGAGTTGGCGGACTTTATTTTGCTTACTTTAACATCATTTTTCAAGGTGGGGCTAAGCCATTTCTTGGTATGGCTGTAGCCCAGCCATACCCTGGCGCTGCCACTGGTACGATGTGTGGGGCGGGCCATTCTGCGCATGCGTTAAATGCGTTAAATATTTTAACGCAATTAATTCAAAAAATGTATTACCGCCGTTAACGCGATAATTTTGACAGCATTAATTTAATACCTTTAGTTACTTTACAGATGTGGATGAATGATGTGAAATATAAAGTGTTAAATCAGACTTTAGTTCCACCTGGAGTAAATCCACAACACCTTCTGCTACTTTTTGGTAGCTGTTACTACGTTGGATGTAGCTTGATTGAACATGCTATTTGTTTAAATGAATCTATTTCCACTTATTCTTTCATAAATTCGCTTGTACTATGACCAACATTTTGTACACAGCCAACAAGCTTGCCATGAATTTTTAAACATACGTTTCACTATTCTCCAGAAAAATCTGTGTGAGTCTGTGGACCAGGAACACTGGAGTAAAGTGGGATGTATATGATGTCTGATTTTGCTTCAGTGTAACACACTACTTACATTTGTCCAATTATCTGATTTGTCAGGATATTATCTTGGCTGTCAACGTGTCTGTTTTACTAAAGGAGGAACAGCTGCTGTAATGCTGTAACTAATGAACAACCTAATTTATTTATTTTCAAGCATAAAACTAAACTTGTGCCAAAAAAAACTCAAGGAAGTATTTTTATAGGATTCATTGGAGGTTCATAATGATTTTATTCTGCTAAAGATAACGTTGCTAGCTATAGCTAACTAGTTTATAGTGATTGTCCCGGAAGTGTTTACAGTTTACGTCATGCAGGGTACTAGTGGAAGTTTCTGAAATGATACACAGCATGAGTTAATTTGCTAGCTCACAAACTCACATTTTGCATTAGACAAATAAACTGATTATGTCTCTTTATTATATGGTTAAAAGTTTCATTTGTATCTGCATATGTCATTCTTAAATACAGTCAAAGTGGATTTAACCCTAAAGTTCCAATGTATCACCATTATGTCCCATTCATTCCCGTACATCTGTGTTCGTTCCCATTGAAGTTTCCCATCTTGAATATTCCCTGAAGTGTTTTCAACCCTAGACTGGATTATTATCTCCCTACTCGCAAAACAACTTCATCACTTGTAGTCAAAACACGTGGCACAGTATTCAGGTCAAGAGAGTCTCAGATCAGTTGGAACTCATTTTGTTCAGGAAACGATACAAACGGTACAAATATGAATGTGAGTTTGACAAATGCTGTGGGAAATAAAAAGAGACAGTTCTGACAGGCGTGTTACAGTACATGGACCATGTGTCCCGCCCCCACCGCCACTACGTCAGGCCGTTGTGTCCTTGGGCAAGACACTTCACCCGAATTTGCTCCTGTGGGTACTGTCCAAAATACATGACCGTTACATGATATGTGTGTAATGTGTAGCCTACTTGTAAAGCGCCTCGATGACTAGAGGTGTGAAGATGGGCGGAGTGGCGCAGTGGGTTGTGCTTTGATCATCAGATCAAGGGGGCGTTGGGGAACACCAGTTCTAAACCCACCGCCGCTGCGTCTGTAAAGCCGTTGTGTCCTTGGGCAAGACACTTCACCTGAATTTACTCCTGTGGGTATTGTCTACAGTACATGACCGTTACATGTATGATATGTGTGTAATGTGTATTTGTAAAGCGCTTTTAGCATCTGGAAAAAGCGCTATAATAAATGTAAGGATTTCATGAACGAATTAATCATCCGGTCCACTGCTGCTGTTTAGGTGATTAGGGAATGTCCAAGTTGCCGGGAAGCAATAAATAAATACCAAAGCTTTGGGAGCATTTCTGCAGATTTTCTGTCTCTAACTAAGGTCCTGTTTTCCCTTTTGTCCGCCCCACTCACTCAGAGTAGCTCCCTGAAAGTGTCAAGGCGCAGGTGATAAGAAATGTTGTCAACAACTTCAGTATAAACTCTGAAGGTCATGGAGATGTCTTTTACCTTCAAGTGATTATTTAAAAAATTCACGGTGGTATTTTTCATGTAGGGCATGGTCACCTGCACCCGCAAGGACGGCGCCTCGCAGGCTCGAAGGTGATCTGTCAAAGAAAATTGAGTTTCAGCTGTACCTCCTCTGCAGTCCTGGAAGCATACAAAGAGCAACACATTATTAAGCTAAGTTAATAACTTGGGGTCAGGTTGTTTATCTGAACCTTGTTTATTTTGGGAAAGGATTTGATCACACACAAGGTTCATTCTCAATGCCCATGCACTGAACCCTCACACATTTTAATTAACTTTAGGTGTGTGCTCAGCAAAAATGTGAGAAAGTAATAGGGGTGCAGGGGTTCAAAATGCTTTTATAGTGTCGGGGCAGCACTTTGTGACATCATGTCGCCTGGAGAGAGACGCCATGAAGCTGAGAGCCTTTCAGCACTCAGATCCAATGTTCCCCTGTAGACTAATTAGGAATGAGTATCAGCGCCATGTTAAAGAAGCATCCTTACCTACTACCTACTAGTATAGTGTGGATTTCTCCATGCATGTTTCCTACTTTGCAGGCGGCAAATCTTTTAGCTTTCTGTTTGGCATGATGATCTGTTTGGTGTTACAGTTGACAGACAAAGATAAGTCAAGTCTGCTTTTATTTAGCGTAGATGGCGCCATTTTTCTGTGGAGAACAACGGCATCAGTCATCTACAGCAGTGGTTCCCAACCTGGGGGGCGCGCCCCCCTTGGGGGGAGCCAAAGATC
>NW_011352777.1:0-3722 GCF_000735185.1 Notothenia coriiceps
TATATATAAACTTAACACAAAAAGTAAGGCAATTTGTATTGTAACAATGCTTTTTGGCAAATACATCTTATACCGTTGGAAAGCCTGTTTTCTTACTTTTCCAACGGTACCACATTTGTGAGGAACAAGTATTTGTGGGATGAGCAGCAGAGCCGAGTATGTGGGGTGTGCCCATGACAAATCTGACAGATCTCTTCTGCCAATGCCAAACAGCTTTTTTTTGCTGCTGACTCTAGTTGGGTGTTGTTTGGTGGACAGGAGGATTGAAGTCTGATAAATAAAGAAATATTGGCAACAATTGATTTATTAACAATTGATTCATTTAACAAGCAGCCTCAGTAGCTTGTGGAAGAACCATTGGAAGGGTAATAAAACAGGCTTTCCGACGGTATAAGATTTATTGCCAAAAAGCATTGTTACAACATAGAAATCATCTACCAAACACAAATTGCCTTTGTTTTGAGTATACTCAACACAAACATCCTATGCGCATATAAGAAAATATCAATGTGTATATATATACACACACTCTTTAATTTGAAGCTAAAGTGGAACATTTTAGTTTAAGACTTTACATGGAAAACTAGTGGCAGTCTTACATTTTAAAGTAAAAGTAGTAATTCACTTTACTGGCTTTCAGGTGTAATATTGAACTATATACACATTAAATCATATTGTTGCATCAAGTAGCACGATTCTGATTGACTTTTTGTAATATAGTTAAATAATTGTACTGTTTTGTAACTTACATAGTTAGTCAACTAGTTTCATTATTAGAGATGCATTTTGTTTAAAGTAGCTAAAGCTGTTTAATAAATGTACAAGTACATTGTTTCCCTTTTAAATGTAGTGAATATAAGTATAAAGTAGCATTAAATGGAAATACTCAAGTAAAGTCAAATAACCTCAAAAAAGTTACCTCAGTACAGTACTCAAGCTAATATTTAGTTTACCACCTCCGCCAAAAACTCAACCAACAACTATAGAACAACAGTCAAATCAAACAGTGAGGAATGATAAAACGTATGTGGACAGTTTTCTTTACAATGCATACTCCTAGTGCTGTACCAAAGTAAGATTTTGAATATAAACACATTTTCTAAATCAAAAAATCTGTTTATTTCATTTAAGGTTATGAATATCTGCTATGCATTGCCAAGCTGCGGGGCAAATTTACGCACCCCTAAAATGAGAGTGCACCTGTGTTCTCAACTTTACAGAAACACTGATGACTTTTATAAATCTCAATGCTTACTAAATACTGGAACATGATGCCCTCTGGTGTTCAAAAAAATGTACTTACATGAGAAAACATTGAGAGAAAGAGTTTTATTTTCAAACACTTTTCAACTCCTTTCAATAGGAATACAAATGTTTTTTTTTTTCCTTTGGTAAATTTCCCACGAGCACTGTTTTTTTTTTACACAATCAGCAAAATAAAACAACCAGCTATGAGGAAAGATCACATCACATTTTGAATGTGGAAACATGTTTAGATGGTATCAAAAATCCCATTAAAATGTTACAGAGATCAATAACTTGAAAAAAACCTAATGAACAACTTTAGCAACTTACTGTAAGAACAATAAATAAAGCACAGCATAACACACTCAACCAGAACTTAAATAAATATATTTCAAAGAAGGGTCAAACCAAAGTGAGGTTAAAACAAATGCTCACTTTAGATGTCAGAATCTGTGTGCTCACAGAAACCTCTGACAGCAGCTATAACGTACTCAACCCTGGCAGTTTTGTGAAAAGAAAACACATGTTGTTGGATGCTGTAATCAAATGCTGCCCTGAAATATACTGTGCACATGTTCAGAGTAAAACATTCAAATTGACCATGATTTATTGATCATAACACACAGGCATGATAGTAGAAAACAATAAACCAATTTAAAACTTGACCCCAAGTTTCAAATGTTAAGAGTCCAAAATAAAAACCTGATTAAAAATGATCAAACTAAAACAAAAGATGTGTATGATATTGAGTGATCTCTGTAAAAACCCTGAGTAAAGGCCCTTAGTATGTAACAACTATCTTTAAAGTTGAAAACTATTTATTTCGTCGTAGAAACTGTTTTAATTTTTAAACAGCTGAACTTTGGCTTTCTTCTGTCCATTCACAGTAGCAAAGTTTACCTCCGTGGAGCCGCCACTCTCACTGCCCTCGCCCTCATTGTTGTTCGACCAGCTGGGTTTCTGAGGCGTCAGCTCAGGTGCTATTATGTCTCCATCCTGTGAAGGAGAAGAGAGAAAAATATTGGATATCAAATACTGCATTCTCAAAAGGAAATGTAAATTTGAAGCATTTCCATCCAAGCCTGCAGCCTCCTTCCATCCAATTTGGCCTTACAAGAAAACACAATGCTTAACAATTAAATCATAATGCTAGAACTCCTAGTTAGCCCACCCATTACTGTAACAGGAATCTTTACGTAACTATGTGCAATAATAATTGTACTAATGTCAGACACCAGCACTCTACTGTGTCATCATTTTCTTTAAATATTATGTGCATGCCTTGTTATATAATAGTGTTCTATATCTGCATCTATACTTTGCAGTAACAATGTAAATCTCCCCTTTGCGGGACGAATAAAGGAATTGTGATTCTGATCATTTGATTGGAATTGGTAAAAAGTAGTGCAATCTCCAAATTGCAGGAGGTACAATATTTGTTTAAGGGAAATAATACCTTCAAATATCGTTCTTAAATAAGTAATTTGAGTGCTGCAGAGAAGTCCCGGCCTACAAATCATGAAAAAAGTCCATGCAAAAAATAAAAAAATGAAATTGAAACAAACACTACTTATACATGAATAGTTAACCTGTGCAGTTATTTACATAACATACATTTAAGGCATCATACAACATGCTAGATGTATTTCCTACCACATAAAACATTTCCCAGTGCTTTGAAAACCATCTCTTAAATCAGCACATGACCACCAACTGTTGTTGCTCCCTCTTCAGTCTGCAGTGTCATACAGCAGCTTAACATAATGTATTCACAATGCAGCTTAACAGGGCTAAGGGCTACTTGTGCCTAACACTCTTATAGGTATATCGTATATGGAATGCTGATACAGCATTCCAACTAAATGTTATTCTACGGACGAAAAGTTTATTATTCCGTCGGAATTTTGGCCCTCTTCTCCTCCTGCATTGAACATCGCAGAAACTCCGTTCAAACATCAAAACGTTCAGCTCGGTCGGGAATCGATGGTTATTACTTTTCTCATTCATAACTTTCATAATTCCAGAGATACATCCCATAATTCATCAAATTTTTAACCATTGAAGTCAATGGAAAAATCTTCAAAATCTTCATGCGACTTCAACTGCAAACTGTTCATTCATACTTTCACTCAGAAACCTCATTCCAACTTTAAAATATTACACATCTTTCTGACATTATTCGTGTAAAACAACTTTTAAATCTGATTCTTACTTTTAGAGATATTAAACATTGTTCAGACCTTGTTAAAGAGGTTTTCTTCAGATTTTAACATTAACTAGAGTGCGTGATGTCACAGCTAGAGGGTAGGAAATCTTGAGATTTGCATTCATATTCTTTTTTAAAACTGCCATAATTCCCAAACCCTACATTCCTGAGACATAATTTTTCATGACAAACGTAGGAAAACATCTCGCAGCTTGAAAAATAACAAATAGTTAAGCAAAAATAATTCAACAAAATGCCTCTTGAGGGCATG
>NW_011352778.1:0-2275 GCF_000735185.1 Notothenia coriiceps
GTTAAAGAGA
This sequence comes from Notothenia coriiceps, assembly GCF_000735185.1. Classification (NCBI taxonomy): domain Eukaryota; kingdom Metazoa; phylum Chordata; class Actinopteri; order Perciformes; family Nototheniidae; genus Notothenia; species Notothenia coriiceps. Next base: position 11 of record NW_011352778.1, read on the forward strand.
TATTCACAGATATTTTTTTATCTGTGAAAATATTTAGCGTATTTGCAGATACGTTTTACATTTGCAAATGTATTTGTGAAGTTTGCAAATCTTTTTAAATGCACTTGTGGATGGTGTTTTACATTTACAAATCACATATTTACACACAAATTATTTTTCTATTCACACAAATAATTATGAGACAAATCTATAGGAGTGCGGTCCTGAGACTGCAGTCTCTTACGCTGCAGCTTCATACTATTGCCAGGAAGTGCATCGGACTCTGTGCCCAACATTCGTTGTGTCCAAACGGCGGTACTGCAACTCCCGTATCAGTCCGTGACGTCACCCGGCCCAAAACAACTTTTTCCCATTGACTAACATGGGGAAAGAGACGTCTGTAAATCGGTGGATAATTTTTTTTACCCAGTATTAACTATTTTATAGCCCTTATTAGTATCACTAGGTCCTTAAAGCTGTAAAATGCACTAAAAGCCGAATCTAGATTTATTTTCTCTCTCCATTCATTCTAGTGAGCCGAGAGTGGGATCTTGGAGGGCGGGGCTTAAGGGGCGTATGCTCTGTGAGCGCACATACGGGTTCTTCTGCTCTGACAGCCAGGCATGACGGGTAATCTGTGACGTTTCGCTCTCTCAGAACTTGGGACATTTTGGGATGTATAATAAGAACGGGGAGGATGCGTCACTAAACTTTCCAGGATATTTTGGGATGGATCGAAACAGCATGGGCTTCAGTGACGACCGACACCATCCTGTCGGGATTCAGAAAGGTCTAATCGGAGCTGATTCTGATGGAGAGTCTGAGGACAGCCCGGAGCAGGACATTCTGCTTCTTCGACACCTCTGTGTCGCTATTAAACACTTCCACCGGAGTTGGCGGAAGTGTTTAAACAGCACTGGCAAATTATTTTAACAGTTTTAGAGATAATTCTATAAGTTTGCCACCACAAGGACCTCTGTGACCCTTAACATAGTTATTTAAATAGAAAGCCAAAGAAAGTGGACTTAGGATTTGATCTTAAGGACATTTCACTCATTCACTGGTCAGGTTAGATGGTAAGGTTCAAATCAATGGGAGTAGGACTACTAGATGGATTACATTATAGACTTTCCTATTTCCACCTCGATGTTCAATAAATTGTAAGATACAGCCTCTTTTAAACCATTTCTTAGTGAGGGTATTTCTTGTCAGGGACTTGCACAGTGAGAACTGAGCTGAGTCTTGTCATGAGATTGTAGATTGGAGTTTTTGTCTGGTCTCACCTGTCTTCCCATCTTTCAGTAGAACTGACACAACTTTGCAGATGAGTGGTGAAATGTCTTCAAGCTTAAAACAGCAAGTCTGCATGCTCTTCCTTTACGTCAGTGATATACAGTATATCACACAATGTGGATGACTGAAACCTAAAGACACCAGTGGCATTGTTACAACTTGTGTTTCTTGACATGAAGCTTTTATTTCCCATAGCCTCTGTCTTTTCAATTGCAAAGAGAACATTGTTTCTGGCTGATGTTAGCTTGAGGCTTTTAGTTGACATGATTTGCTACCAATAAACAAGCCAGCATTGTGTGACTGACTGGCCCTTGTCACTATTTTTGCTTAATGATGTGCAGTTTGTGTATTGCTAGAAGCTGTGAAAGCGAGAAAGATGTGCAATATATGGAAACAGTGGTATGCATTGATTCCAAAAACCATAGAGCATTCTCAGTTTTATTATCTTTCATCTGCTTTTGCACTTGAATGGAGTACTTTTCTAGCTGGACACATGTTGCAAATATTAAATGAGATAACTACGATTTCTTTCCATATATTTTAAAGGACAAATGCAAAGAGGAAAAGTTGTTTTCCCTCACTGAATGCCAGCAATGATGTTTTTTAATAGAATGCCAGAACTGACAACACTCATTTTATTTCTACATTTAGTTCAACTGCGTGTTAATCACAGGTATGAGTTGGCATGGTGATACAGTAAGAGCCGAAAAGTATAATTTCACTGACTGACAAACAGGAATATTTCTTCTTTTTTTTTTACTTGCTAAGCACAGGAGTTACAACTAACAGTAATTATGTCTCTGTGCTTTTTTGTTATGAAAATGGCTGCTGCTTGATGGCAAGCTACCTAGTTTGTTCGGGGACGGGACAATACACCATTTATATAAACCTCTTACATCAGGCCATTAGAGTTGTGTGTAACTGATAACATTATTAACAGCTACATACTGATTTAAAAATACATTGGAGAGGCAGCTCTACCCATCCATCTTG
>NW_011352779.1:0-4762 GCF_000735185.1 Notothenia coriiceps
AAAGCGAGGCAAAGTGACGTCACCCCATTCAAAATGAATGGGCAGAAGCGTTGGAAGATTTTTTTAAAGCTGCTGTGTAGACGGGTATACTATATATATATATATATATATATAACTAGCAGTATAAGCCCAGCAGAAATACAAGGGCTCTGCATAGGGTGTTCCCATTTCAAAGCGCCCACTAAATCACCAGCTGATTATCACAAACCAGCACTGGCAAAATTAAAAGGATCAGAACTTCCACAAATGCTATGCAGCTTGTTGCATATGCCATTCTCCTCAAATCCAGTTTTGAGTTGTCCTTACTGACTTACTTACTGTGACTGTGCACAAAGATCTGTCGATGCTTAAAAACTCCCCAAAATGGCCTTGTTCCTTCACATGACGATAAAGTGACTTGATCAAATTGGATCACGTTTATGTCACATGAGATATCCAGCATTCATTTCAGGCAGCATTAAACTGTTTTTTTTTTACTTAACTTGTTTTCTTTTAATATATACTGACCTCTCAGTCAACTTGACTAACATATATGCAGTAATAAACGTCAAAAACTTAAATCTTAGGATCATTGTACTTTCATGCTAGAACCGCAAGTGCAGATATAACAACAGCTTAAGGAACAACGTTACCGCTAATATTCAAATGCTCCAAGGTTTCTGATGTGTAAACATTCCAAGGGTTAAGTAGACTGGTAGAGTACATACAATAGTTGTATTTTAATATCTGTGGAGGTATAAAACGTTTGGCAATAAGCAGGGAGAGAAAGGTAAAGTAATATCCCTGCTTTTTGAGTTTGAGCCAGGTAGTAAGGGATACCTGAGGTGTAAGCTCTCCATGATTGTACTGATCTTGCATCTGTTGTATAATTGGAGTTTGGGATGGGATGGATGGGTGCAATCTTATCCGCAGGCCAGTTTGGACGGCTCAGGAAACAGTTGCTTTCTGTTATGAGGGTACTTGCATGTGTTACTCTGACATATTAGGTCTACTCTCCTTCTCTGGTTTGTGATTTTATTTCTAACTTAATACATATGGTAATTTTATAGAATGAAAAAGGACAGTTTGTCAGGCATCACCAAAAATAATAAATGCCACTGGCTCTGTGGTGCTAAGGCAACTACTTCTTAGTTTAACAGCTTAAAATCAGACCGTGACTGATTGAAGAAAGCTATATTCAGGAAACACTAAGAATTATGTATTAATTATCTTAACAAAACAAATTAGTGATGTATTTTGTTTGATTAGATTGGTTATAATGGATGAGACATGTGGCTGGCTTGACTCACAGGAAGAGGAAATCAGTCACATCAGGACGGCTACAGCTGCCAGTGACACTGTTGTGGACAATTGTGATAATGACTTTTGTGTGTCCAAGATCAAATAATTGGATAAGGCTAGAGAACTTGAATATCTGGCCACTGGTGTTTGTAGGTTAGGAGAGTCCCATTGGTTTACTAACACAATGGGGTTGGGGGTATATGAAGCTGGGTGTAGGGGAAGACATCCCAAGGTCCCTCTACTGCTCGTCTGTCTCAGCAACATCAGAGTTGGAGGAGGGTGGCGTGGATGGTTCCAGGTGGTTTGAATCAGCTAGTGGGCTCAGGTTAGAGCCCTGGGGTGCGCCACTTGGGGCAGGGTCGGTAAGGGTCAGGGTTTCTGGAGCAGACTTTTTGCGGGGTCTGTCCTTGGTGACAGAGAGGGACTCAGGCGCATTGGTGCACATGGGGGTGGTTGGGGCACTGGCGGGGCCGGTAAGGGAACAGGAGGACAGGGGTGTTTCGCTGATGGAGATGGATGGAGGAAAAATCCCGATCTTCTGGTTGGTAGCCTCCTGGATAGTGCGCTCAAACTCTCTCACCTCATCCATTGTCATGTCTGGAATGTAAAATAAAATCAACAAGAAGCCAATAAGAGGAAGGATTTGTTTCATAACTCTTTCATTATTAGAGCCAGAGGCACACCCAGAAAAATACACATCACAGTCTGAACAATGATGAAAAAAAAACATAATAAAAAAAGCAGTATTTTTTAAAAGCTTGCATATAGTTATTTTAACTACCAAAATCTTGGTAGTTTCTATTGGTGTTGAATTTATTTTCCTTGATACCTTTTAAAACCTTTAGAGAACCACGCAGACTTAATATTGTATTCTTTACATATTCAACAGTCAATTAATGAATAGGTCGCTCAATGTAAGAAAGGATTAAACGTTTTTGCAATTGTGACATCTTCATTCACCGGGTAAAGTATCAGATAAAGTAGGGGCAATGGAGTGAAAAATTATGAAAAAAGACACATACGCTTGCTTTGTCATGGATCTCTATGTCATCTGGTGAAGATGGGTTTGTTGTGGAAAGCTCTTGCTGCTCAAGCCAAACTTTAATGTTGGTTTTCTCATGCATTTTTCTCTCATAATTCCGCACGTCATCCAAAGACATATCTGGAAAAAGGGAGGAGGGATGGAACAAGAATCGAAATGTTGCTTACTCCTCAATAATGGCAATCCAGTTTACGTACACGTGGGTAAGGAGGGTGTAGGTGGCAAAGGTGCATTCCGTGTGCATGCATCAGTAAAGGAGTTAAGCAGGTGATTAAAGCTTTTTGAAGTTTAAGCTTTAGAGGTCAAAGCGTTAGTTTCCCATGAACCAGAGAGTGTAGATGAGAGAGCTACATCCAAGCCAGGAAGGAGGGAGAAAGGAAGGTCAAGGATGTTTCAAGGTTAAGGAAAGTATAAAATGCCCAAAAAACATAAAAGTAAGACTTTTGTTGTATCTGGGCAAGAAGAGAAGGGAGTATTTCAAGCATCCTGGTTGTTGGGAGTTGTGGTAAAGGTTAGTGATTGAAGGCAGGAGAGGCGAGGAGCAGTGGCAGCGCTAGGGGGTGGCTACTTGGGCTCAAGACCCGGATGTTTTCTGAAAAGCCCCGAATGTTTCACTTGAAGCAATTTTTCACGTCTCATGAGTAATGTGCAGTACCGGAGTCAGAGAGGCAGCAGCTGCAGGACAGTAGCCTGCGTACTGCTTAGCCTTCCCTGCCCTCAAGAAGAAGTAATCCTTCGTTAGCGTGAAGAGTCTGCTTTATGCTCCCCCCCCCGCTCAACAACTTCAAAATTCTGGGCTAAGCCCCGGATCTCCTACGATCCTAAATCCGCCACTGGCGAGGAGTATGTTTCATTGAAAAGATAAAGGGCTTGTTATCCTTTTGCCCTAGAGCTATGGAAAAAGCTCAACAGCTAAGTGGGTTAATGTGTTGCAGCCACTTATGGCTACCTCTTGTGTAACCAGACTCTCAGGGAACCATACACAGTAAGCTTTCATGTTTTCAAAAAGTGCATCATTCTTCAAATCATTTCAGAAGAAATTGCCGCAATTTTGTTTAAAGTTTTTTTTTGAATTTATATTCAGCTTTAAAATTAAATATAGATAAAATGATAAAAAAAAACAATATTAAACATATATCACTGAGAATCTCTTGACTCGTACTAAACTGTACATCAAATGATATATACTAATTTCTCAAACATGAAATAGTGTGATTAAGGGTGATACTTTAGGATGCATGTTTCATGTAAAACAGTTTTTCATTCTGGGATTAGTCACGGTACCAAGATGCTGTAGAAGAATGAGCACGGCCAGCAGGGATAAAATAGATGCAGGTGGAGTGATTTTTCATGCATACTTGTAAATAAACATTTATTAACGGTGATTTATCAAATCTAATTAGCTATAACAGTGCTTACATTTCAAAGAAAAGTAATAACAACAATAAAGAAATGTTTTAAATTATAAATATATGTTGTTTATATGGGAAACGTTAATGACATTGTGTTTGGAATGTCTCTTGGTAACTTGGTATAAAAAATAGTTAATGACTGAAATGTGTGATGTTGCAGTAAATTAGCTGGATGAAGTCTGATAGACCTACCGATCCACTCATCCACCCAGGCAAAAGCCTGCCTGTGTCCAAGCAGCAGCACATCCCGAACCACCTGCAACACAACACAGTGACGCTCAGCAAATAGTGACAAATGCTTCATATTGTTCTTAAAAACCATCTAGTCTTGGGGTTTTAAGATTAGAAAAACCTGGGTTGGGGGATCGGACCAAATTAAATTAATTTAGCCAAGCAAAGAAGTACAGATGCAAAGGTTTATTTCTGCAACTTACAGCCAAGGTTAAAAACAATGCAAGATCTAGCATTTAACTTGTAGGTGAACTCTCACCTTGTGCACGTACTGCTCCACACGAGTCTGCAGTCCCCACACCTCGAACTTGACGGTGACCAGCTTGTACGAGCACATGACAGGTTCCTGGGTGTCCCTCCAGCCCTCCTGCAGAATCCCCCGGGATGTCTTATCGGACTTGAAATATCGCAAGTCCTGTGATTTTTAGGAAAATTAACAGATTGGTTATTACAATAATTAACCTAAACCTTAAGGTATTTTGTTTCTGCATCCCAGTTAAGAGGCGTAAGGGAGAACCTGATATTACATGGACGACTGAATGCCAGTATTAAATACAATTTGCATTTACCCCCCTGGTCCTTTGAGAATCTCTACTCATTAGAGCTGAGGCAGTCTGTTATCAACAGCTCCGAAGACAATTACCAGCTCTCACACTTCACAGAATCTGAAGTATGAAAGGCTTCGATTTCAGATGAATGCTTTGTGAAATGGGATAGGCACAGGGGTCGGCAACCTTTTTCATATAGTTTATCAGCGTGCCAACGATCGAGAATTATCAAAGGGGACTGCCAAGGC